>NW_028125199.1:0-156897 GCF_965194825.1 Balaenoptera physalus
TTTCCTGAATATATTCAGGAAAAAACGCATACGCCCTTTTTGGCCAACCAAGCAACCTGGAAAGGCAAATCAGCGCTACAAAGAAGTCTCGCTTCCCATCGGTCAAAAGGGCCATGCTGAAAAAAGTGTCAAAACCAGAAATGCAGGACAGGCCATGGAGAAATGGGAGCCTTGCTACACTGATGGGCGGGATGTAAATTGCCAACAGCCACTCTGGAGAAGTGTACGGTGTGTCCTGAAACATCTAAAAAACACAGCTTAGAGAGCATAGGGCACTTCCACGCATGGGGGGATAAAGTGGGAAAATTGAAAATCCGCAAGACACAAGCACCCCAAAGTTTAGGGCTGCTCTGTTGACAAGGACCTCCACTTCATTCCACCTTAAATATCCCAGGAAAGCGAAAACTGGATAAAAAAGTTGTGGTCCTTATGTACAATGGAATATCACTCAGCCATGAAATCAATGTCATAAGGCTAGTAGCAGCATGATGAGTGGATTTAGGTAAGACGATTCTAAGTGAAATAAGTCACACAGAAAAGGACACTTCTCATAAGGTGTCACTTATAGAGGGAATGTAAAAACCGTTACACTTGAACTGAATTACAAAACAGAACAGAGTCACACATGCAGAAAACACACTATGGCTGCTTAACGGGAAAGGTGAGGTGGGGTGATCCATAAAACAAGAGCTTCAAATTAGCTCAGATACCGTTCCATCAACCCAATATGTAATAGGCAAGACCTACTCCTTGCTCAGAGAACTGGACTCAACACGCCCGATTCACCGCACAAGAATATATCTGACTAGTAATAATCTTAAAACCTATGTATTGATATCTCTCTGTTAGTGTGTCAAGTGGGTGTAAAGCGGCATAAACACAGCCGTGAAAAGCAGCTAAACCCCATTATAAAAATAAATTACTTTTAAAAACCCATGAAACAAAGACAGGGAAAGAGAGAGAAATTCTTACACAATTCGTTCAGGGGCTGTGATGCAACCTGGATTGACCATATCTAGACCAACAGCTGGATGAGACATAAGGGTGGACACTCTTGGGGCTGAGAGGTTTGGTGAGGTTGGCTGAGCAAACGCAGACCCTTTAAAGTAATACTGCGTGCTACCCATCGCATGGGTCCCAAATCTCCAGGTTCAAGGGCATCTTCCTACATCGAAAACATGCATGAGAAACCCAGAAGATGGTACACCGTGTGATGGGGAAAGGTTTCTAAAACGCACCTCATTTCTCATCTCCTTGTGCTCGGGTTCGCCATTCCAGCCACTTTACTAGCAATCTCCCTACTTGGAGCATCAGCACCTTTAACCTCCTGTTCCGTACAGGTTGCAATTTGTCCTGAGGATGAACGGGAAGACGGGGAACCAATGAGAGACTAGCTCTTGGTGTTGGGACAGGCACAGGTCACTCTATTTTCCCATCAGGAAGAAGAATTAACCACAGGCTCAGCCTGCCCCCCGGAACCAGAACAGGGCCTGAAGCCATCCTGCGCTTTTGCGGCCAGCTCCCAAAAAAGCGACTTGTAAAATGGAGCTTCAGGGCACTGCAATTCACAAACCTGCAGAGTTATAAATGATAACTCTCGTCCACAAATATATTGAGGGAAGGCAAAGAAGAGGATTTGAAATCAAGGCAGAATTGCAGGAAACAGATTTCAGGAGGTAGATTCGAATCGCCTTTAAAGCACATGAAAAGCGGCAAAACGTTGACAATGATGCCCTTGGCCAAAAAGGGCGTATGCGTTTTTTCCTGAATATATTCAGGAAAAAACGCATACGCCCTTTTTGGCCAACCAAGCAACCTGGAAAGGCAAATCAGCGCTACAAAGAAGTCTCGCTTCCCATCGGTCAAAAGGGCCATGCTGAAAAAAGTGTCAAAACCAGAAATGCAGGACAGGCCATGGAGAAATGGGAGCCTTGCTACACTGATGGGCGGGATGTAAATTGCCAACAGCCACTCTGGAGAAGTGTACGGTGTGTCCTGAAACATCTAAAAAACACAGCTTAGAGAGCATAGGGCACTTCCACGCATGGGGGGATAAAGTGGGAAAATTGAAAATCAGCAAGACACAAGCACCCCAAAGTTTAGGGCTGCTCTGTTGACAAGGACCTCCACTTCATTCCACCGTAAATATCCCAGGAAAGCGAAAACTGGATAAAAAAGTTGTGGTCCTTATGTACAATGGAATATCACTCAGCCATGAAATCAATGTCATAAGGCTAGTAGCAGCATGATGAGTGGATTTAGGTAAGACGATTCTAAGTGAAATAAGTCACACAGAAAAGGACACTTCTCATAAGGTGTCACTTATAGAGGGAATGTAAAAACCGTTACACTTGAACTGAATTACAAAACAGAACAGAGTCACACATGCAGAAAACACACTATGGCTGCTTAACGGGAAAGGTGAGGTGGGGTGATACATAAAACAAGAGCTTCAAATTAGCTCAGATACCGTTCCATCAACCCAGTATGTAATAGACAAGACCTACTCCTTGCTCAGAGAACTGGACTCAACACGCCCGATTCACCGCACAAGAATATATCGGACTAGTAATAATCTTAAAACCTATGTATTGATATCTCTCTGTTAGTGTGTCAAGTGGGTGTAAAGCGGCATAAACACAGCCGTGAAAAGCAGCTAAACCCCATTATAAAAATAAATTACTTTTAAAAACCCATGAAACAAAGACAGGGAAAGAGAGAGAAATTCTTACACAATTCGTTCAGGGGCTGTGATGCAACCTGGATTGACCATATCTAGACCCACAGCTGGATGAGACATAAGGGTGGACACTCTTGGGGCTGAGAGGTTTGGTGAGGTTGGGTGAGCAAACGCAGACCCTTTAAAGTAATACTGCGTGCTACCCATCGCATGGGTCCCAAATCTCCAGGTTCAAGGGCATCTTCCTACATTGAAAACATGCATGAGAAACCCAGAAGATGGTACACCGTGTGATGGGGAAAGGTTTCTAAAACGCACCTCATTTCTCATCTCCTTGTGCTCGGGTTCGCCATTCCAGCCACTTTACTAGCAATCTCCCTACTTGGAGCATCAGCACCTTTAACCTCCTCTTCCGTACAGGTTGCAATTTGTCCTGAGGATGAACGGGAAGACGGGGAACCAATGAGAGACTAGCTCTTGGTGTTGGGACAGGCACAGGTCACTCTATTTTCCCATCAGGAAGAAGAATTAACCACAGGCTCAGCCTGCCCCCCGGAACCAGAACAGGGCCTGAAGCCATCCTGCGCTTTTGCGGCCAGCTCCCAAAAAAGCGACTTGTAAAATGGAGCTTCAGGGCACTGCAATTCACAAACCTGCAGAGTTATAAATGATAACTCTCGTCCACAAATATATTGAGGGAAGGCAAAGAAGAGGATTTGAAATCAAGGCAGAATTGCAGGAAACAGATTTCAGGAGGTAGATTCGAATCGCCTTTAAAGCACATGAAAAGCGGCAAAACGCTGACAATGATGCCCTTGGCCAAAAAGGGCGTATGCGTTTTTTCCTGAATATATTCAGGAAAAAACGCATACGCCCTTTTTGGCCAACCAAGCAACCTGGAAAGGCAAATCAGCGCTACAAAGAAGTCTCGCTTCCCATCGGTCAAAAGGGCCATGCTGAAAAAAGTGTCAAAACCAGAAATGCAGGACAGGCCATGGAGAAATGGGAGCCTTGCTACACTGATGGGCGGGATGTAAATTGCCAACAGCCACTCTGGAGAAGTGTACGGTGTGTCCTGAAACATCTAAAAAACACAGCTTAGAGAGCATAGGGCACTTCCACGCATGGGGGGATAAAGTGGGAAAATTGAAAATCCGCAAGACACAAGCACCCCAAAGTTTAGGGCTGCTCTGTTGACAAGGACCTCCACTTCATTCCACCTTAAATATCCCAGGAAAGCGAAAACTGGATAAAAAAGTTGTGGTCCTTATGTACAATGGAATATCACTCAGCCATGAAATCAATGTCATAAGGCTAGTAGCAGCATGATGAGTGGATTTAGGTAAGACGATTCTAAGTGAAATAAGTCACACAGAAAAGGACACTTCTCATAAGGTGTCACTTATAGAGGGAATGTAAAAACCGTTACACTTGAACTGAATTACAAAACAGAACAGAGTCACACATGCAGAAAACACACTATGGCTGCTTAACGGGAAAGGTGAGGTGGGGTGATCCATAAAACAAGAGCTTCAAATTAGCTCAGATACCGTTCCATCAACCCAATATGTAATAGACAAGACCTACTCCTTGCTCAGAGAACTGGACTCAACACGCCCGATTCACCGCACAAGAATATATCTGACTAGTAATAATCTTAAAACCTATGTATTGATATCTCTCTGTTAGTGTGTCAAGTGGGTGTAAAGCGGCATAAACACAGCCGTGAAAAGCAGCTAAACCCCATTATAAAAATAAATTACTTTTAAAAACCCATGAAACAAAGACAGGGAAAGAGAGAGAAATTCTTACACAATTCGTTCAGGGGCTGTGATGCAACCTGGATTGACCATATCTAGACCCACAGCTGGATGAGACATAAGGGTGGACACTCTTGGGGCTGAGAGGTTTGGTGAGGTTGGCTGAGCAAACGCAGACCCTTTAAAGTAATACTGCGTGCTACCCATCGCATGGGTCCCAAATCTCCAGGTTCAAGGGCATCTTCCTACATCGAAAACATGCATGAGAAACCCGGAAGATGGTACACCGTGTGATGGGGAAAGGTTTCTAAAACGCACCTCATTTCTCATCTCCTTGTGCTCGGGTTCGCCATTCCAGCCACTTTACTAGCAATCTCCCTACTTGGAGCATCAGCACCTTTAACCTCCTGTTCCGTACAGGTTGCAATTTGTCCTGAGGATGAACGGGAAGACGGGGAACCAATGAGAGACTAGCTCTTGGTGTTGGGACAGGCACAGGTCACTCTATTTTCCCATCAGGAAGAAGAATTAACCACAGGCTCAGCCTGCCCCCCGGAACCAGAACAGGGCCTGAAGCCATCCTGCGCTTTTGCGGCCAGCTCCCAAAAAAGCGACTTGTAAAATGGAGCTTCAGGGCACTGCAATTCACAAACCTGCAGAGTTATAAATGATAACTCTCGTCCACAAATATATTGAGGGAAGGCAAAGAAGAGGATTTGAAATCAAGGCAGAATTGCAGGAAACAGATTTCAGGAGGTAGATTCGAATCGCCTTTAAAGCACATGAAAAGCGGCAAAACGCTGACAATGATGCCCTTGGCCAAAAAGGGCGTATGCGTTTTTTCCTGAATATATTCAGGAAAAAACGCATACGCCCTTTTTGGCCAACCAAGCAACCTGGAAAGGCAAATCAGCGCTACAAAGAAGTCTCGCTTCCCATCGGTCAAAAGGGCCATGCTGAAAAAAGTGTCAAAACCAGAAATGCAGGACAGGCCATGGAGAAATGGGAGCCTTGCTACACTGATGGGCGGGATGTAAATTGCCAACAGCCACTCTGGAGAAGTGTACGGTGTGTCCTGAAACATCTAAAAAACACAGCTTAGAGAGCATAGGGCACTTCCACGCATGGGGGGATAAAGTGGGAAAATTGAAAATCCGCAAGACACAAGCACCCCAAAGTTTAGGGCTGCTCTGTTGACAAGGACCTCCACTTCATTCCACCTTAAATATCCCAGGAAAGCGAAAACTGGATAAAAAAGTTGTGGTCCTTATGTACAATGGAATATCACTCAGCCATGAAATCAATGTCAGAAGGCTAGTAGCAGCATGATGAGTGGATTTAGGTAAGACGATTCTAAGTGAAATAAGTCACACAGAAAAGGACACTTCTCATAAGGTGTCACTTATAGAGGGAATGTAAAAACCGTTACACTTGAACTGAATTACAAAACAGAACAGAGTCACACATGCAGAAAACACACTATGGCTGCTTAACGGGAAAGGTGAGGTGGGGTGATCCATAAAACAAGAGCTTCAAATTAGCTCAGATACCGTTCCATCAACCCAATATGTAATAGACAAGACCTACTCCTTGCTCAGAGAACTGGACTCAACACGCCCGATTCACCGCACAAGAATATATCTGACTAGTAATAATCTTAAAACCTATGTATTGATATCTCTCTGTTAGTGTGTCAAGTGGGTGTAAAGCGGCATAAACACAGCCGTGAAAAGCAGCTAAACCCCATTATAAAAATAAATTACTTTTAAAAACCCATGAAACAAAGACAGGGAAAGAGAGAGAAATTCTTACACAATTCGTTCAGGGGCTGTGATGCAACCTGGATTGACCATATCTAGACCCACAGCTGGATGAGACATAAGGGTGGACACTCTTGGGGCTGAGAGGTTTGGTGAGGTTGGCTGAGCAAACGCAGACCCTTTAAAGTAATACTGCGTGCTACCCATCGCATGGGTCCCAAATCTCCAGGTTCAAGGGCATCTTCCTACATCGAAAACATGCATGAGAAACCCGGAAGATGGTACACCGTGTGATGGGGAAAGGTTTCTAAAACGCACCTCATTTCTCATCTCCTTGTGCTCGGGTTCGCCATTCCAGCCACTTTACTAGCAATCTCCCTACTTGGAGCATCAGCACCTTTAACCTCCTGTTCCGTACAGGTTGCAATTTGTAATGAGGATGAACGGGAAGACGGGGAACCAATGAGAGACTAGCTCTTGGTGTTGGGACAGGCACAGGTCACTCTATTTTCCCATCAGGAAGAAGAATTAACCACAGGCTCAGCCTGCCCCCCGGAACCAGAACAGGGCCTGAAGCCATCCTGCGCTTTTGCGGCCAGCTCCCAAAAAAGCGACTTGTAAAATGGAGCTTCAGGGCACTGCAATTCACAAACCTGCAGAGTTATAAATGATAACTCTCGTCCACAAATATATTGAGGGAAGGCAAAGAAGAGGATTTGAAATCAAGGCAGAATTGCAGGAAACAGATTTCAGGAGGTAGATTCGAATCGCCTTTAAAGCACATGAAAAGCGGCAAAACGTTGACAATGATGCCCTTGGCCAAAAAGGGCGTATGCGTTTTTTCCTGAATATATTCAGGAAAAAACGCATACGCCCTTTTTGGCCAACCAAGCAACCTGGAAAGGCAAATCAGCGCTACAAAGAAGTCTCGCTTCCCATCGGTCAAAAGGGCCATGCTGAAAAAAGTGTCAAGACCAGAAATGCAGGACAGGCCATGGAGAAATGGGAGCCTTGCTACACTGATGGGCGGGATGTAAATTGCCAACAGCCACTCTGGAGAAGTGTACGGTGTGTCCTGAAACATCTAAAAAACACAGCTTAGAGAGCATAGGGCACTTCCACGCATGGGGGGATAAAGTGGGAAAATTGAAAATCCGCAAGACACAAGCACCCCAAAGTTTAGGGCTGCTCTGTTGACAAGGACCTCCACTTCATTCCACCTTAAATATCCCAGGAAAGCGAAAACTGGATAAAAAAGTTGTGGTCCTTATGTACAATGGAATATCACTCAGCCATGAAATCAATGTCATAAGGCTAGTAGCAGCATGATGAGTGGATTTAGGTAAGACGATTCTAAGTGAAATAAGTCACACAGAAAAGGACACTTCTCATAAGGTGTCACTTATAGAGGGAATGTAAAAACCGTTACACTTGAACTGAATTACAAAACAGAACAGAGTCACACATGCAGAAAACACACTATGGCTGCTTAACGGGAAAGGTGAGGTGGGGTGATCCATAAAACAAGAGCTTCAAATTAGCTCAGATACCGTTCCATCAACCCAATATGTAATAGACAAGACCTACTCCTTGCTCAGAGAACTGGACTCAACACGCCCGATTCACCGCACAAGAATATATCGGACTAGTAATAATCTTAAAACCTATGTATTGATATCTCTCTGTTAGTGTGTCAAGTGGGTGTAAAGCGGCATAAACACAGCCGTGAAAAGCAGCTAAACCCCATTATAAAAATAAATTACTTTTAAAAACCCATGAAACAAAGACAGGGAAAGAGAGAGAAATTCTTACAAAATTCGTTCAGGGGCTGTGATGCAACCTGGATTGACCATATCTAGACCCACAGCTGGATGAGACATAAGGGTGGACACTCTTGGGGCTGAGAGGTTTGGTGAGGTTGGGTGAGCAAACGCAGACCCTTTAAAGTAATACTGCGTGCTACCCATCGCATGGGTCCCAAATCTCCAGGTTCAAGGGCATCTTCCTACATCGAAAACATGCATGAGAAACCCAGAAGATGGTACACCGTGTGATGGGGAAAGGTTTCTAAAACGCACCTCATTTCTCATCTCCTTGTGCTCGGGTTCGCCATTCCAGCCACTTTACTAGCAATCTCCCTACTTGGAGCATCAGCACCTTTAACCTCCTGTTCCGTACAGGTTGCAATTTGTCCTGAGGATGAACGGGAAGACGGGGAACCAATGAGAGACTAGCTCTTGGTGTTGGGAAAGGCACAGGTCACTCTATTTTCCCATCAGGAAGAAGAATTAACCACAGGCTCAGCCTGCCCCCCGGAACCAGAACAGGGCCTGAAGCCATCCTGCGCTTTTGCGGCCAGCTCCCAAAAAAGCGACTTGTAAAATGGAGCTTCAGGGCACTGCAATTCACAAACCTGCAGAGTTATAAATGATAACTCTCGTCCACAAATATATTGAGGGAAGGCAAAGAAGAGGATTTGAAATCAAGGCAGAATTGCAGGAAACAGATTTCAGGAGGTAGATTCGAATCGCCTTTAAAGCACATGAAAAGCGGCAAAACGTTGACAATGATGCCCTTGGCCAAAAAGGGCGTATGCGTTTTTTCCTGAATATATTCAGGAAAAAACGCATACGCCCTTTTTGGCCAACCAAGCAACCTGGAAAGGCAAATCAGCGCTACAAAGAAGTCTCGCTTCCCATCGGTCAAAAGGGCCATGCTGAAAAAAGTGTCAAAACCAGAAATGCAGGACAGGCCATGGAGAAATGGGAGCCTTGCTACACTGATGGGCGGGATGTAAATTGCCAACAGCCACTCTGGAGAAGTGTACGGTGTGTCCTGAAACATCTAAAAAACACAGCTTAGAGAGCATAGGGCACTTCCACGCATGGGGGGATAAAGTGGGAAAATTGAAAATCCGCAAGACACAAGCACCCCAAAGTTTAGGGCTGCTCTGTTGACAAGGACCTCCACTTCATTCCACCTTAAATATCCCAGGAAAGCGAAAACTGGATAAAAAAGTTGTGGTCCTTATGTACAATGGAATATCACTCAGCCATGAAATCAATGTCATAAGGCTAGTAGCAGCATGATGAGTGGATTTAGGTAAGACGATTCTAAGTGAAATAAGTCACACAGAAAAGGACACTTCTCATAAGGTGTCACTTATAGAGGGAATGTAAAAACCGTTACACTTGAACTGAATTACAAAACAGAACAGAGTCACACATGCAGAAAACACACTATGGCTGCTTAACGGGAAAGGTGAGGTGGGGTGATCCATAAAACAAGAGCTTCAAATTAGCTCAGATACCGTTCCATCAACCCAATATGTAATAGACAAGACCTACTCCTTGCTCAGAGAACTGGACTCAACACGCCCGATTCACCGCACAAGAATATATCGGACTAGTAATAATCTTAAAACCTATGTATTGATATCTCTCTGTTAGTGTGTCAAGTGGGTGTAAAGCGGCATAAACACAGCCGTGAAAAGCAGCTAAACCCCATTATAAAAATAAATTACTTTTAAAAACCCATGAAACAAAGACAGGGAAAGAGAGAGAAATTCTTACACAATTCGTTCAGGGGCTGTGATGCAACCTGGATTGACCATATCTAGACCCACAGCTGGATGAGACATAAGGGTGGACACTCTTGGGGCTGAGAGGTTTGGTGAGGTTGGCTGAGCAAACGCAGACCCTTTAAAGTAATACTGCGTGCTACCCATCGCATGGGTCCCAAATCTCCAGGTTCAAGGGCATCTTCCTACATCGAAAACATGCATGAGAAACCCAGAAGATGGTACACCGTGTGATGGGGAAAGGTTTCTAAAACGCACCTCATTTCTCATCTCCTTGTGCTCGGGTTCGCCATTCCAGCCACTTTACTAGCAATCTCCCTACTTGGAGCATCAGCACCTTTAACCTCCTGTTCCGTACAGGTTGCAATTTGTCCTGAGGATGAACGGGAAGACGGGGAACCAATGAGAGACTAGCTCTTGGTGTTGGGACAGGCACAGGTCACTCTATTTTCCCATCAGGAAGAAGAATTAACCACAGGCTCAGCCTGCCCCCCGGAACCAGAACAGGGCCTGAAGCCATCCTGCGCTTTTGCGGCCAGCTCCCAAAAAAGCGACTTGTAAAATGGAGCTTCAGGGCACTGCAATTCACAAACCTGCAGAGTTATAAATGATAACTCTCGTCCACAAATATATTGAGGGAAGGCAAAGAAGAGGATTTGAAATCAAGGCAGAATTGCAGGAAACAGATTTCAGGAGGTAGATTCGAATCGCCTTTAAAGCACATGAAAAGCGGCAAAACGTTGACAATGATGCCCTTGGCCAAAAAGGGCGTATGCGTTTTTTCCTGAATATATTCAGGAAAAAACGCATACGCCCTTTTTGGCCAACCAAGCAACCTGGAAAGGCAAATCAGCGCTACAAAGAAGTCTCGCTTCCCATCGGTCAAAAGGGCCATGCTGAAAAAAGTGTCAAAACCAGAAATGCAGGACAGGCCATGGAGAAATGGGAGCCTTGCTACACTGATGGGCGGGATGTAAATTGCCAACAGCCACTCTGGAGAAGTGTACGGTGTGTCCTGAAACATCTAAAAAACACAGCTTAGAGAGCATAGGGCACTTCCACGCATGGGGGGATAAAGTGGGAAAATTGAAAATCCGCAAGACACAAGCACCCCAAAGTTTAGGGCTGCTCTGTTGACAAGGACCTCCACTTCATTCCACCTTAAATATCCCAGGAAAGCGAAAACTGGATAAAAAAGTTGTGGTCCTTATGTACAATGGAATATCACTCAGCCATGAAATCAATGTCATAAGGCTAGTAGCAGCATGATGAGTGGATTTAGGTAAGACGATTCTAAGTGAAATAAGTCACACAGAAAAGGACACTTCTCATAAGGTGTCACTTATAGAGGGAATGTAAAAACCGTTACACTTGAACTGAATTACAAAACAGAACAGAGTCACACATGCAGAAAACACACTATGGCTGCTTAACGGGAAAGGTGAGGTGGGGTGATCCATAAAACAAGAGCTTCAAATTAGCTCAGATACCGTTCCATCAACCCAATATGTAATAGACAAGACCTACTCCTTGCTCAGAGAACTGGACTCAACACGCCCGATTCACCGCACAAGAATATATCGGACTAGTAATAATCTTAAAACCTATGTATTGATATCTCTCTGTTAGTGTGTCAAGTGGGTGTAAAGCGGCATAAACACAGCCGTGAAAAGCAGCTAAACCCCATTATAAAAATAAATTACTTTTAAAAACCCATGAAACAAAGACAGGGAAAGAGAGAGAAATTCTTACACAATTCGTTCAGGGGCTGTGATGCAACCTGGATTGACCATATCTAGACCCACAGCTGGATGAGACATAAGGGTGGACACTCTTGGGGCTGAGAGGTTTGGTGAGGTTGGGTGAGCAAACGCAGACCCTTTAAAGTAATACTGCGTGCTACCCATCGCATGGGTCCCAAATCTCCAGGTTCAAGGGCATCTTCCTACATCGAAAACATGCATGAGAAACCCAGAAGATGGTACACCGTGTGATGGGGAAAGGTTTCTAAAACGCACCTCATTTCTCATCTCCTTGTGCTCGGGTTCGCCATTCCAGCCACTTTACTAGCAATCTCCCTACTTGGAGCATCAGCACCTTTAACCTCCTGTTCCGTACAGGTTGCAATTTGTCCTGAGGATGAACGGGAAGACGGGGAACCAATGAGAGACTAGCTCTTGGTGTTGGGACAGGCACAGGTCACTCTATTTTCCCATCAGGAAGAAGAATTAACCACAGGCTCAGCCTGCCCCCCGGAACCAGAACAGGGCCTGAAGCCATCCTGCGCTTTTGCGGCCAGCTCCCAAAAAAGCGACTTGTAAAATGGAGCTTCAGGGCACTGCAATTCACAAACCTGCAGAGTTATAAATGATAACTCTCGTCCACAAATATATTGAGGGAAGGCAAAGAAGAGGATTTGAAATCAAGGCAGAATTGCAGGAAACAGATTTCAGGAGGTAGATTCGAATCGCCTTTAAAGCACATGAAAAGCGGCAAAACGTTGACAATGATGCCCTTGGCCAAAAAGGGCGTATGCGTTTTTTCCTGAATATATTCAGGAAAAAACGCATACGCCCTTTTTGGCCAACCAAGCAACCTGGAAAGGCAAATCAGCGCTACAAAGAAGTCTCGCTTCCCATCGGTCAAAAGGGCCATGCTGAAAAAAGTGTCAAAACCAGAAATGCAGGACAGGCCATGGAGAAATGGGAGCCTTGCTACACTGATGGGCGGGATGTAAATTGCCAACAGCCACTCTGGAGAAGTGTACGGTGTGTCCTGAAACATCTAAAAAACACAGCTTAGAGAGCATAGGGCACTTCCACGCATGGGGGGATAAAGTGGGAAAATTGAAAATCCGCAAGACACAAGCACCCCAAAGTTTAGGGCTGCTCTGTTGACAAGGACCTCCACTTCATTCCACCTTAAATATCCCAGGAAAGCGAAAACTGGATAAAAAAGTTGTGGTCCTTATGTACAATGGAATATCACTCAGCCATGAAATCAATGTCATAAGGCTAGTAGCAGCATGATGAGTGGATTTAGGTAAGACGATTCTAAGTGAAATAAGTCACACAGAAAAGGACACTTCTCATAAGGTGTCACTTATAGAGGGAATGTAAAAACCGTTACACTTGAACTGAATTACAAAACAGAACAGAGTCACACATGCAGAAAACACACTATGGCTGCTTAACGGGAAAGGTGAGGTGGGGTGATCCATAAAACAAGAGCTTCAAATTAGCTCAGATACCGTTCCATCAACCCAATATGTAATAGACAAGACCTACTCCTTGCTCAGAGAACTGGACTCAACACGCCCGATTCACCGCACAAGAATATATCGGACTAGTAATAATCTTAAAACCTATGTATTGATATCTCTCTGTTAGTGTGTCAAGTGGGTGTAAAGCGGCATAAACACAGCCGTGAAAAGCAGCTAAACCCCATTATAAAAATAAATTACTTTTAAAAACCCATGAAACAAAGACAGGGAAAGAGAGAGAAATTCTTACACAATTCGTTCAGGGGCTGTGATGCAACCTGGATTGACCATATCTAGACCCACAGCTGGATGAGACATAAGGGTGGACACTCTTGGGGCTGAGAGGTTTGGTGAGGTTGGGTGAGCAAACGCAGACCCTTTAAAGTAATACTGCGTGCTACCCATCGCATGGGTCCCAAATCTCCAGGTTCAAGGGCATCTTCCTACATCGAAAACATGCATGAGAAACCCAGAAGATGGTACACCGTGTGATGGGGAAAGGTTTCTAAAACGCACCTCATTTCTCATCTCCTTGTGCTCGGGTTCGCCATTCCAGCCACTTTACTAGCAATCTCCCTACTTGGAGCATCAGCACCTTTAACCTCCTGTTCCGTACAGGTTGCAATTTGTCCTGAGGATGAACGGGAAGACGGGGAACCAATGAGAGACTAGCTCTTGGTGTTGGGACAGGCACAGGTCACTCTATTTTCCCATCAGGAAGAAGAATTAACCACAGGCTCAGCCTGCCCCCCGGAACCAGAAGAGGGCCTGAAGCCATCCTGCGCTTTTGCGGCCAGCTCCCAAAAAAGCGACTTGTAAAATGGAGCTTCAGGGCACTGCAATTCACAAACCTGCAGAGTTATAAATGATAACTCTCGTCCACAAATATATTGAGGGAAGGCAAAGAAGAGGATTTGAAATCAAGGCAGAATTGCAGGAAACAGATTTCAGGAGGTAGATTCGAATCGCCTTTAAAGCACATGAAAAGCGGCAAAACGTTGACAATGATGCCCTTGGCCAAAAAGGGCGTATGCGTTTTTTCCTGAATATATTCAGGAAAAAACGCATACGCCCTTTTTGGCCAACCAAGCAACCTGGAAAGGCAAATCAGCGCTACAAAGAAGTCTCGCTTCCCATCGGTCAAAAGGGCCATGCTGAAAAAAGTGTCAAAACCAGAAATGCAGGACAGGCCATGGAGAAATGGGAGCCTTGCTACACTGATGGGCGGGATGTAAATTGCCAACAGCCACTCTGGAGAAGTGTACGGTGTGTCCTGAAACATCTAAAAAACACAGCTTAGAGAGCATAGGGCACTTCCACGCATGGGGGGATAAAGTGGGAAAATTGAAAATCCGCAAGACACAAGCACCCCAAAGTTTAGGGCTGCTCTGTTGACAAGGACCTCCACTTCATTCCACCTTAAATATCCCAGGAAAGCGAAAACTGGATAAAAAAGTTGTGGTCCTTATGTACAATGGAATATCACTCAGCCATGAAATCAATGTCATAAGGCTAGTAGCAGCATGATGAGTGGATTTAGGTAAGACGATTCTAAGTGAAATAAGTCACACAGAAAAGGACACTTCTCATAAGGTGTCACTTATAGAGGGAATGTAAAAACCGTTACACTTGAACTGAATTACAAAACAGAACAGAGTCACACATGCAGAAAACACACTATGGCTGCTTAACGGGAAAGGTGAGGTGGGGTGATCCATAAAACAAGAGCTTCAAATTAGCTCAGATACCGTTCCATCAACCCAATATGTAATAGACAAGACCTACTCCTTGCTCAGAGAACTGGACTCAACACGCCCGATTCACCGCACAAGAATATATCGGACTAGTAATAATCTTAAAACCTATGTATTGATATCTCTCTGTTAGTGTGTCAAGTGGGTGTAAAGCGGCATAAACACAGCCGTGAAAAGCAGCTAAACCCCATTATAAAAATAAATTACTTTTAAAAACCCATGAAACAAAGACAGGGAAAGAGAGAGAAATTCTTACACAATTCGTTCAGGGGCTGTGATGCAACCTGGATTGACCATATCTAGACCCACAGCTGGATGAGACATAAGGGTGGACACTCTTGGGGCTGAGAGGTTTGGTGAGGTTGGGTGAGCAAACGCAGACCCTTTAAAGTAATACTGCGTGCTACCCATCGCATGGGTCCCAAATCTCCAGGTTCAAGGGCATCTTCCTACATCGAAAACATGCATGAGAAACCCAGAAGATGGTACACCGTGTGATGGGGAAAGGTTTCTAAAACGCACCTCATTTCTCATCTCCTTGTGCTCGGGTTCGCCATTCCAGCCACTTTACTAGCAATCTCCCTACTTGGAGCATCAGCACCTTTAACCTCCTGTTCCATACAGGTTGCAATTTGTCCTGAGGATGAACGGGAAGACGGGGAACCAATGAGAGACTAGCTCTTGGTGTTGGGACAGGCACAGGTCACTCTATTTTCCCATCAGGAAGAAGAATTAACCACAGGCTCAGCCTGCCCCCCGGAACCAGAAGAGGGCCTGAAGCCATCCTGCGCTTTTGCGGCCAGCTCCCAAAAAAGCGACTTGTAAAATGGAGCTTCAGGGCACTGCAATTCACAAACCTGCAGAGTTATAAATGATAACTCTCGTCCACAAATATATTGAGGGAAGGCAAAGAAGAGGATTTGAAATCAAGGCAGAATTGCAGGAAACAGATTTCAGGAGGTAGATTCGAATCGCCTTTAAAGCACATGAAAAGCGGCAAAACGTTGACAATGATGCCCTTGGCCAAAAAGGGCGTATGCGTTTTTTCCTGAATATATTCAGGAAAAAACGCATACGCCCTTTTTGGCCAACCAAGCAACCTGGAAAGGCAAATCAGCGCTACAAAGAAGTCTCGCTTCCCATCGGTCAAAAGGGCCATGCTGAAAAAAGTGTCAAAACCAGAAATGCAGGACAGGCCATGGAGAAATGGGAGCCTTGCTACACTGATGGGCGGGATGTAAATTGCCAACAGCCACTCTGGAGAAGTGTACGGTGTGTCCTGAAACATCTAAAAAACACAGCTTAGAGAGCATAGGGCACTTCCACGCATGGGGGGATAAAGTGGGAAAATTGAAAATCCGCAAGACACAAGCACCCCAAAGTTTAGGGCTGCTCTGTTGACAAGGACCTCCACTTCATTCCACCTTAAATATCCCAGGAAAGCGAAAACTGGATAAAAAAGTTGTGGTCCTTATGTACAATGGAATATCACTCAGCCATGAAATCAATGTCATAAGGCTAGTAGCAGCATGATGAGTGGATTTAGGTAAGACGATTCTAAGTGAAATAAGTCACACAGAAAAGGACACTTCTCATAAGGTGTCACTTATAGAGGGAATGTAAAAACCGTTACACTTGAACTGAATTACAAAACAGAACAGAGTCACACATGCAGAAAACACACTATGGCTGCTTAACGGGAAAGGTGAGGTGGGGTGATCCATAAAACAAGAGCTTCAAATTAGCTCAGATACCGTTCCATCAACCCAGTATGTAATAGACAAGACCTACTCCTTGCTCAGAGAACTGGACTCAACACGCCCGATTCACTGCACAAGAATATATCGGACTAGTAATAATCTTAAAACCTATGTATTGATATCTCTCTGTTAGTGTGTCAAGTGGGTGTAAAGCGGCATAAACACAGCCGTGAAAAGCAGCTAAACCCCATTATAAAAATAAATTACTTTTAAAAACCCATGAAACAAAGACAGGGAAAGAGAGAGAAATTCTTACACAATTCGTTCAGGGGCTGTGATGCAACCTGGATTGACCATATCTAGACCCACAGCTGGATGAGACATAAGGGTGGACACTCTTGGGGCTGAGAGGTTTGGTGAGGTTGGGTGAGCAAACGCAGACCCTTTAAAGTAATACTGCGTGCTACCCATCGCATGGGTCCCAAATCTCCAGGTTCAAGGGCATCTTCCTACATCGAAAACATGCATGAGAAACCCAGAAGATGGTACACCGTGTGATGGGGAAAGGTTTCTAAAACGCACCTCATTTCTCATCTCCTTGTGCTCGGGTTCGCCATTCCAGCCACTTTACTAGCAATCTCCCTACTTGGAGCATCAGCACCTTTAACCTCCTGTTCCGTACAGGTTGCAATTTGTCCTGAGGATGAACGGGAAGACGGGGAACCAATGAGAGACTAGCTCTTGGTGTTGGGACAGGCACAGGTCACTCTATTTTCCCATCAGGAAGAAGAATTAACCACAGGCTCAGCCTGCCCCCCGGAACCAGAACAGGGCCTGAAGCCATCCTGCGCTTTTGCGGCCAGCTCCCAAAAAAGCGACTTGTAAAATGGAGCTTCAGGGCACTGCAATTCACAAACCTGCAGAGTTATAAATGATAACTCTCGTCCACAAATATATTGAGGGAAGGCAAAGAAGAGGATTTGAAATCAAGGCAGAATTGCAGGAAACAGATTTCAGGAGGTAGATTCGAATCGCCTTTAAAGCACATGAAAAGCGGCAAAACGCTGACAATGATGCCCTTGGCCAAAAAGGGCGTATGCGTTTTTTCCTGAATATATTCAGGAAAAAACGCATACGCCCTTTTTGGCCAACCAAGCAACCTGGAAAGGCAAATCAGCGCTACAAAGAAGTCTCGCTTCCCATCGGTCAAAAGGGCCATGCTGAAAAAAGTGTCAAAACCAGAAATGCAGGACAGGCCATGGAGAAATGGGAGCCTTGCTACACTGATGGGCGGGATGTAAATTGCCAACAGCCACTCTGGAGAAGTGTACGGTGTGTCCTGAAACATCTAAAAAACACAGCTTAGAGAGCATAGGGCACTTCCACGCATGGGGGGATAAAGTGGGAAAATTGAAAATCCGCAAGACACAAGCACCCCAAAGTTTAGGGCTGCTCTGTTGACAAGGACCTCCACTTCATTCCACCTTAAATATCCCAGGAAAGCGAAAACTGGATAAAAAAGTTGTGGTCCTTATGTACAATGGAATATCACTCAGCCATGAAATCAATGTCAGAAGGCTAGTAGCAGCATGATGAGTGGATTTAGGTAAGACGATTCTAAGTGAAATAAGTCACACAGAAAAGGACACTTCTCATAAGGTGTCACTTATAGAGGGAATGTAAAAACCGTTACACTTGAACTGAATTACAAAACAGAACAGAGTCACACATGCAGAAAACACACTATGGCTGCTTAACGGGAAAGGTGAGGTGGGGTGATCCATAAAACAAGAGCTTCAAATTAGCTCAGATACCGTTCCATCAACCCAATATGTAATAGACAAGACCTACTCCTTGCTCAGAGAACTGGACTCAACACGCCCGATTCACCGCACAAGAATATATCTGACTAGTAATAATCTTAAAACCTATGTATTGATATCTCTCTGTTAGTGTGTCAACTGGGTGTAAAGCGGCATAAACACAGCCGTGAAAAGCAGCTAAACCCCATTATAAAAATAAATTACTTTTAAAAACCCATGAAACAAAGACAGGGAAAGAGAGAGAAATTCTTACACAATTCGTTCAGGGGCTGTGATGCAACCTGGATTGACCATATCTAGACCCACAGCTGGATGAGACATAAGGGTGGACACTCTTGGGGCTGAGAGGTTTGGTGAGGTTGGGTGAGCAAACGCAGACCCTTTAAAGTAATACTGCGTGCTACCCATCGCATGGGTCCCAAATCTCCAGGTTCAAGGGCATCTTCCTACATCGAAAACATGCATGAGAAACCCGGAAGATGGTACACCGTGTGATGGGGAAAGGTTTCTAAAACGCACCTCATTTCTCATCTCCTTGTGCTCGGGTTCGCCATTCCAGCCACTTTACTAGCAATCTCCCTACTTGGAGCATCAGCACCTTTAACCTCCTGTTCCGTACAGGTTGCAATTTGTCCTGAGGATGAACGGGAAGACGGGGAACCAATGAGAGACTAGCTCTTGGTGTTGGGACAGGCACAGGTCACTCTATTTTCCCATCAGGAAGAAGAATTAACCACAGGCTCAGCCTGCCCCCCGGAACCAGAACAGGGCCTGAAGCCATCCTGCGCTTTTGCGGCCAGCTCCCAAAAAAGCGACTTGTAAAATGGAGCTTCAGGGCACTGCAATTCACAAACCTGCAGAGTTATAAATGATAACTCTCGTCCACAAATATATTGAGGGAAGGCAAAGAAGAGGATTTGAAATCAAGGCAGAATTGCAGGAAACAGATTTCAGGAGGTAGATTCGAATCGCCTTTAAAGCACATGAAAAGCGGCAAAACGTTGACAATGATGCCCTTGGCCAAAAAGGGCGTATGCGTTTTTTCCTGAATATATTCATGAAAAAACGCATACGCCCTTTTTGGCCAACCAAGCAACCTGGAAAGGCAAATCAGCGCTACAAAGAAGTCTCGCTTCCCATCGGTCAAAAGGGCCATGCTGAAAAAAGTGTCAAAACCAGAAATGCAGGACAGGCCATGGAGAAATGGGAGCCTTGCTACACTGATGGGCGGGATGTAAATTGCCAACAGCCACTCTGGAGAAGTGTACGGTGTGTCCTGAAACATCTAAAAAACACAGCTTAGAGAGCATAGGGCACTTCCACGCATGGGGGGATAAAGTGGGAAAATTGAAAATCCGCAAGACACAAGCACCCCAAAGTTTAGGGCTGCTCTGTTGACAAGGACCTCCACTTCATTCCACCTTAAATATCCCAGGAAAGCGAAAACTGGATAAAAAAGTTGTGGTCCTTATGTACAATGGAATATCACTCAGCCATGAAATCAATGTCATAAGGCTAGTAGCAGCATGATGAGTGGATTTAGGTAAGACGATTCTAAGTGAAATAAGTCACACAGAAAAGGACACTTCTCATAAGGTGTCACTTATAGAGGGAATGTAAAAACCGTTACACTTGAACTGAATTACAAAACAGAACAGAGTCACACATGCAGAAAACACACTATGGCTGCTTAACGGGAAAGGTGAGGTGGGGTGATCCATAAAACAAGAGCTTCAAATTAGCTCAGATACCGTTCCATCAACCCAGTATGTAATAGACAAGACCTACTCCTTGCTCAGAGAACTGGACTCAACACGCCCGATTCACCGCACAAGAATATATCGGACTAGTAATAATCTTAAAACCTATGTATTGATATCTCTCTGTTAGTGTGTCAAGTGGGTGTAAAGCGGCATAAACACAGCCGTGAAAAGCAGCTAAACCCCATTATAAAAATAAATTACTTTTAAAAACCCATGAAACAAAGACAGGGAAAGAGAGAGAAATTCTTACACAATTCGTTCAGGGGCTGTGATGCAACCTGGATTGACCATATCTAGACCCACAGCTGGATGAGACATAAGGGTGGACACTCTTGGGGCTGAGAGGTTTGGTGAGGTTGGGTGAGCAAACGCAGACCCTTTAAAGTAATACTGCGTGCTACCCATCGCATGGGTCCCAAATCTCCAGGTTCAAGGGCATCTTCCTACATCGAAAACATGCATGAGAAACCCAGAAGATGGTACACCGTGTGATGGGGAAAGGTTTCTAAAACGCACCTCATTTCTCATCTCCTTGTGCTCGGGTTCGCCATTCCAGCCACTTTACTAGCAATCTCCCTACTTGGAGCATCAGCACCTTTAACCTCCTGTTCCGTACAGGTTGCAATTTGTCCTGAGGATGAACGGGAAGACGGGGAACCAATGAGAGACTAGCTCTTGGTGTTGGGACAGGCACAGGTCACTCTATTTTCCCATCAGGAAGAAGAATTAACCACAGGCTCAGCCTGCCCCCCGGAACCAGAACAGGGCCTGAAGCCATCCTGCGCTTTTGCGGCCAGCTCCCAAAAAAGCGACTTGTAAAATGGAGCTTCAGGGCACTGCAATTCACAAACCTGCAGAGTTATAAATGATAACTCTCGTCCACAAATATATTGAGGGAAGGCAAAGAAGAGGATTTGAAATCAAGGCAGAATTGCAGGAAACAGATTTCAGGAGGTAGATTCGAATCGCCTTTAAAGCACATGAAAAGCGGCAAAACGTTGACAATGATGCCCTTGGCCAAAAAGGGCGTATGCGTTTTTTCCTGAATATATTCATGAAAAAACGCATACGCCCTTTTTGGCCAACCAAGCAACCTGGAAAGGCAAATCAGCGCTACAAAGAAGTCTCGCTTCCCATCGGTCAAAAGGGCCATGCTGAAAAAAGTGTCAAAACCAGAAATGCAGGACAGGCCATGGAGAAATGGGAGCCTTGCTACACTGATGGGCGGGATGTAAATTGCCAACAGCCACTCTGGAGAAGTGTACGGTGTGTCCTGAAACATCTAAAAAACACAGCTTAGAGAGCATAGGGCACTTCCACGCATGGGGGGATAAAGTGGGAAAATTGAAAATCCGCAAGACACAAGCACCCCAAAGTTTAGGGCTGCTCTGTTGACAAGGACCTCCACTTCATTCCACCTTAAATATCCCAGGAAAGCGAAAACTGGATAAAAAAGTTGTGGTCCTTATGTACAATGGAATATCACTCAGCCATGAAATCAATGTCATAAGGCTAGTAGCAGCATGATGAGTGGATTTAGGTAAGACGATTCTAAGTGAAATAAGTCACACAGAAAAGGACACTTCTCATAAGGTGTCACTTATAGAGGGAATGTAAAAACCGTTACACTTGAACTGAATTACAAAACAGAACAGAGTCACACATGCAGAAAACACACTATGGCTGCTTAACGGGAAAGGTGAGGTGGGGTGATCCATAAAACAAGAGCTTCAAATTAGCTCAGATACCGTTCCATCAACCCAATATGTAATAGACAAGACCTACTCCTTGCTCAGAGAACTGGACTCAACACGCCCGATTCACCGCACAAGAATATATCGGACTAGTAATAATCTTAAAACCTATGTATTGATATCTCTCTGTTAGTGTGTCAAGTGGGTGTAAAGCGGCATAAACACAGCCGTGAAAAGCAGCTAAACCCCATTATAAAAATAAATTACTTTTAAAAACCCATGAAACAAAGACAGGGAAAGAGAGAGAAATTCTTACACAATTCGTTCAGGGGCTGTGATGCAACCTGGATTGACCATATCTAGACCCACAGCTGGATGAGACATAAGGGTGGACACTCTTGGGGCTGAGAGGTTTGGTGAGGTTGGGTGAGCAAACGCAGACCCTTTAAAGTAATACTGCGTGCTACCCATCGCATGGGTCCCAAATCTCCAGGTTCAAGGGCATCTTCCTACATCGAAAACATGCATGAGAAACCCAGAAGATGGTACACCGTGTGATGGGGAAAGGTTTCTAAAACGCACCTCATTTCTCATCTCCTTGTGCTCGGGTTCGCCATTCCAGCCACTTTACTAGCAATCTCCCTACTTGGAGCATCAGCACCTTTAACCTCCTGTTCCGTACAGGTTGTAATTTGTCCTGAGGATGAACGGGAAGACGGGGAACCAATGAGAGACTAGCTCTTGGTGTTGGGACAGGCACAGGTCACTCTATTTTCCCATCAGGAAGAAGAATTAACCACAGGCTCAGCCTGCCCCCCGGAACCAGAACAGGGCCTGAAGCCATCCTGCGCTTTTGCGGCCAGCTCCCAAAAAAGCGACTTGTAAAATGGAGCTTCAGGGCACTGCAATTCACAAACCTGCAGAGTTATAAATGATAACTCTCGTCCACAAATATATTGAGGGAAGGCAAAGAAGAGGATTTGAAATCAAGGCAGAATTGCAGGAAACAGATTTCAGGAGGTAGATTCGAATCGCCTTTAAAGCACATGAAAAGCGGCAAAACGTTGACAATGATGCCCTTGGCCAAAAAGGGCGTATGCGTTTTTTCCTGAATATATTCAGGAAAAAACGCATACGCCCTTTTTGGCCAACCAAGCAACCTGGAAAGGCAAATCAGCGCTACAAAGAAGTCTCGCTTCCCATCGGTCAAAAGGGCCATGCTGAAAAAAGTGTCAAAACCAGAAATGCAGGACAGGCCATGGAGAAATGGGAGCCTTGCTACACTGATGGGCGGGATGTAAATTGCCAACAGCCACTCTGGAGAAGTGTACGGTGTGTCCTGAAACATCTAAAAAACACAGCTTAGAGAGCATAGGGCACTTCCACGCATGGGGGGATAAAGTGGGAAAATTGAAAATCCGCAAGACACAAGCACCCCAAAGTTTAGGGCTGCTCTGTTGACAAGGACCTCCACTTCATTCCACCTTAAATATCCCAGGAAAGCGAAAACTGGATAAAAAAGTTGTGGTCCTTATGTACAATGGAATATCACTCAGCCATGAAATCAATGTCATAAGGCTAGTAGCAGCATGATGAGTGGATTTAGGTAAGACGATTCTAAGTGAAATAAGTCACACAGAAAAGGACACTTCTCATAAGGTGTCACTTATAGAGGGAATGTAAAAACCGTTACACTTGAACTGAATTACAAAACAGAACAGAGTCACACATGCAGAAAACACACTATGGCTGCTTAACGGGAAAGGTGAGGTGGGGTGATCCATAAAACAAGAGCTTCAAATTAGCTCAGATACCGTTCCATCAACCCAGTATGTAATAGACAAGACCTACTCCTTGCTCAGAGAACTGGACTCAACACGCCCGATTCACTGCACAAGAATATATCGGACTAGTAATAATCTTAAAACCTATGTATTGATATCTCTCTGTTAGTGTGTCAAGTGGGTGTAAAGCGGCATAAACACAGCCGTGAAAAGCAGCTAAACCCCATTATAAAAATAAATTACTTTTAAAAACCCATGAAACAAAGACAGGGAAAGAGAGAGAAATTCTTACACAATTCGTTCAGGGGCTGTGATGCAACCTGGATTGACCATATCTAGACCCACAGCTGGATGAGACATAAGGGTGGACACTCTTGGGGCTGAGAGGTTTGGTGAGGTTGGGTGAGCAAACGCAGACCCTTTAAAGTAATACTGCGTGCTACCCATCGCATGGGTCCCAAATCTCCAGGTTCAAGGGCATCTTCCTACATCGAAAACATGCATGAGAAACCCAGAAGATGGTACACCGTGTGATGGGGAAAGGTTTCTAAAACGCACCTCATTTCTCATCTCCTTGTGCTCGGGTTCGCCATTCCAGCCACTTTACTAGCAATCTCCCTACTTGGAGCATCAGCACCTTTAACCTCCTGTTCCGTACAGGTTGCAATTTGTCCTGAGGATGAACGGGAAGACGGGGAACCAATGAGAGACTAGCTCTTGGTGTTGGGACAGGCACAGGTCACTCTATTTTCCCATCAGGAAGAAGAATTAACCACAGGCTCAGCCTGCCCCCCGGAACCAGAACAGGGCCTGAAGCCATCCTGCGCTTTTGCGGCCAGCTCCCAAAAAAGCGACTTGTAAAATGGAGCTTCAGGGCACTGCAATTCACAAACCTGCAGAGTTATAAATGATAACTCTCGTCCACAAATATATTGAGGGAAGGCAAAGAAGAGGATTTGAAATCAAGGCAGAATTGCAGGAAACAGATTTCAGGAGGTAGATTCGAATCGCCTTTAAAGCACATGAAAAGCGGCAAAACGTTGACAATGATGCCCTTGGCCAAAAAGGGCGTATGCGTTTTTTCCTGAATATATTCAGGAAAAAACGCATACGCCCTTTTTGGCCAACCAAGCAACCTGGAAAGGCAAATCAGCGCTACAAAGAAGTCTCGCTTCCCATCGGTCAAAAGGGCCATGCTGAAAAAAGTGTCAAAACCAGAAATGCAGGACAGGCCATGGAGAAATGGGAGCCTTGCTACACTGATGGGCGGGATGTAAATTGCCAACAGCCACTCTGGAGAAGTGTACGGTGTGTCCTGAAACATCTAAAAAACACAGCTTAGAGAGCATAGGGCACTTCCACGCATGGGGGGATAAAGTGGGAAAATTGAAAATCCGCAAGACACAAGCACCCCAAAGTTTAGGGCTGCTCTGTTGACAAGGACCTCCACTTCATTCCACCTTAAATATCCCAGGAAAGCGAAAACTGGATAAAAAAGTTGTGGTCCTTATGTACAATGGAATATCACTCAGCCATGAAATCAATGTCATAAGGCTAGTAGCAGCATGATGAGTGGATTTAGGTAAGACGATTCTAAGTGAAATAAGTCACACAGAAAAGGACACTTCTCATAAGGTGTCACTTATAGAGGGAATGTAAAAACCGTTACACTTGAACTGAATTACAAAACAGAACAGAGTCACACATGCAGAAAACACACTATGGCTGCTTAACGGGAAAGGTGAGGTGGGGTGATCCATAAAACAAGAGCTTCAAATTAGCTCAGATACCGTTCCATCAACCCAATATGTAATAGACAAGACCTACTCCTTGCTCAGAGAACTGGACTCAACACGCCCGATTCACCGCACAAGAATATATCGGACTAGTAATAATCTTTAAACCTATGTATTGATATCTCTCTGTTAGTGTGTCAAGTGGGTGTAAAGCGGCATAAACACAGCCGTGAAAAGCAGCTAAACCCCATTATAAAAATAAATTACTTTTAAAAACCCATGAAACAAAGACAGGGAAAGAGAGAGAAATTCTTACACAATTCGTTCAGGGGCTGTGATGCAACCTGGATTGACCATATCTAGACCCACAGCTGGATGAGACATAAGGGTGGACACTCTTGGGGCTGAGAGGTTTGGTGAGGTTGGGTGAGCAAACGCAGACCCTTTAAAGTAATACTGCGTGCTACCCATCGCATGGGTCCCAAATCTCCAGGTTCAAGGGCATCTTCCTACATCGAAAACATGCATGAGAAACCCAGAAGATGGTACACCGTGTGATGGGGAAAGGTTTCTAAAACGCACCTCATTTCTCATCTCCTTGTGCTCGGGTTCGCCATTCCAGCCACTTTACTAGCAATCTCCCTACTTGGAGCATCAGCACCTTTAACCTCCTGTTCCGTACAGGTTGCAATTTGTCCTGAGGATGAACGGGAAGACGGGGAACCAATGAGAGACTAGCTCTTGGTGTTGGGACAGGCACAGGTCACTCTATTTTCCCATCAGGAAGAAGAATTAACCACAGGCTCAGCCTGCCCCCCGGAACCAGAACAGGGCCTGAAGCCATCCTGCGCTTTTGCGGCCAGCTCCCAAAAAAGCGACTTGTAAAATGGAGCTTCAGGGCACTGCAATTCACAAACCTGCAGAGTTATAAATGATAACTCTCGTCCACAAATATATTGAGGGAAGGCAAAGAAGAGGATTTGAAATCAAGGCAGAATTGCAGGAAACAGATTTCAGGAGGTAGATTCGAATCGCCTTTAAAGCACATGAAAAGCGGCAAAACGTTGACAATGATGCCCTTGGCCAAAAAGGGCGTATGCGTTTTTTCCTGAATATATTCAGGAAAAAACGCATACGCCCTTTTTGGCCAACCAAGCAACCTGGAAAGGCAAATCAGCGCTACAAAGAAGTCTCGCTTCCCATCGGTCAAAAGGGCCATGCTGAAAAAAGTGTCAAAACCAGAAATGCAGGACAGGCCATGGAGAAATGGGAGCCTTGCTACACTGATGGGCGGGATGTAAATTGCCAACAGCCACTCTGGAGAAGTGTACGGTGTGTCCTGAAACATCTAAAAAACACAGCTTAGAGAGCATAGGGCACTTCCACGCATGGGGGGATAAAGTGGGAAAATTGAAAATCCGCAAGACACAAGCACCCCAAAGTTTAGGGCTGCTCTGTTGACAAGGACCTCCACTTCATTCCACCTTAAATATCCCAGGAAAGCGAAAACTGGATAAAAAAGTTGTGGTCCTTATGTACAATGGAATATCACTCAGCCATGAAATCAATGTCATAAGGCTAGTAGCAGCATGATGAGTGGATTTAGGTAAGACGATTCTAAGTGAAATAAGTCACACAGAAAAGGACACTTCTCATAAGGTGTCACTTATAGAGGGAATGTAAAAACCGTTACACTTGAACTGAATTACAAAACAGAACAGAGTCACACATGCAGAAAACACACTATGGCTGCTTAACGGGAAAGGTGAGGTGGGGTGATCCATAAAACAAGAGCTTCAAATTAGCTCAGATACCGTTCCATCAACCCAGTATGTAATAGACAAGACCTACTCCTTGCTCAGAGAACTGGACTCAACACGCCCGATTCACCGCACAAGAATATATCGGACTAGTAATAATCTTAAAACCTATGTATTGATATCTCTCTGTTAGTGTGTCAAGTGGGTGTAAAGCGGCATAAACACAGCCGTGAAAAGCAGCTAAACCCCATTATAAAAATAAATTACTTTTAAAAACCCATGAAACAAAGACAGGGAAAGAGAGAGAAATTCTTACACAATTCGTTCAGGGGCTGTGATGCAACCTGGATTGACCATATCTAGACCCACAGCTGGATGAGACATAAGGGTGGACACTCTTGGGGCTGAGAGGTTTGGTGAGGTTGGGTGAGCAAACGCAGACCCTTTAAAATAATACTGCGTGCTACCCATCGCATGGGTCCCAAATCTCCAGGTTCAAGGGCATCTTCCTACATCGAAAACATGCATGAGAAACCCAGAAGTTGGTACACCGTGTGATGGGGAAAGGTTTCTAAAACGCACCTCATTTCTCATCTCCTTGTGCTCGGGTTCGCCATTCCAGCCACTTTACTAGCAATCTCCCTACTTGGAGCATCAGCACCTTTAACCTCCTGTTCCGTACAGGTTGCAATTTGTCCTGAGGATGAACGGGAAGACGGGGAACCAATGAGAGACTAGCTCTTGGTGTTGGGACAGGCACAGGTCACTCTATTTTCCCATCAGGAAGAAGAATTAACCACAGGCTCAGCCTGCCCCCCGGAACCAGAACAGGGCCTGAAGCCATCCTGCGCTTTTGCGGCCAGCTCCCAAAAAAGCGACTTGTAAAATGGAGCTTCAGGGCACTGCAATTCACAAACCTGCAGAGTTATAAATGATAACTCTCGTCCACAAATATATTGAGGGAAGGCAAAGAAGAGGATTTGAAATCAAGGCAGAATTGCAGGAAACAGATTTCAGGAGGTAGATTCGAATCGCCTTTAAAGCACATGAAAAGCGGCAAAACGTTGACAATGATGCCCTTGGCCAAAAAGGGCGTATGCGTTTTTTCCTGAATATATTCAGGAAAAAACGCATACGCCCTTTTTGGCCAACCAAGCAACCTGGAAAGGCAAATCAGCGCTACAAAGAAGTCTCGCTTCCCATCGGTCAAAAGGGCCATGCTGAAAAAAGTGTCAAAACCAGAAATGCAGGACAGGCCATGGAGAAATGGGAGCCTTGCTACACTGATGGGCGGGATGTAAATTGCCAACAGCCACTCTGGAGAAGTGTACGGTGTGTCCTGAAACATCTAAAAAACACAGCTTAGAGAGCATAGGGCACTTCCACGCATGGGGGGATAAAGTGGGAAAATTGAAAATCAGCAAGACACAAGCACCCCAAAGTTTAGGGCTGCTCTGTTGACAAGGACCTCCACTTCATTCCACCTTAAATATCCCAGGAAAGCGAAAACTGGATAAAAAAGTTGTGGTCCTTATGTACAATGGAATATCACTCAGCCATGAAATCAATGTCATAAGGCTAGTAGCAGCATGATGAGTGGATTTAGGTAAGACGATTCTAAGTGAAATAAGTCACACAGAAAAGGACACTTCTCATAAGGTGTCACTTATAGAGGGAATGTAAAAACCGTTACACTTGAACTGAATTACAAAACAGAACAGAGTCACACATGCAGAAAACACACTATGGCTGCTTAACGGGAAAGGTGAGGTGGGGTGATCCATAAAACAAGAGCTTCAAATTAGCTCAGATACCGTTCCATCAACCCAATATGTAATAGACAAGACCTACTCCTTGCTCAGAGAACTGGACTCAACACGCCCGATTCACCGCACAAGAAGATATCGGACTAGTAATAATCTTAAAACCTATGTATTGATATCTCTCTGTTAGTGTGTCAAGTGGGTGTAAAGCGGCATAAACACAGCCGTGAAAAGCAGCTAAACCCCATTATAAAAATAAATTACTTTTAAAAACCCATGAAACAAAGACAGGGAAAGAGAGAGAAATTCTTACACAATTCGTTCAGGGGCTGTGATGCAACCTGGATTGACCATATCTAGACCCACAGCTGGATGAGACATAAGGGTGGACACTCTTGGGGCTGAGAGGTTTGGTGAGGTTGGCTGAGCAAACGCAGACCCTTTAAAGTAATACTGCGTGCTACCCATCGCATGGGTCCCAAATCTCCAGGTTCAAGGGCATCTTCCTACATCGAAAACATGCATGAGAAACCCAGAAGATGGTACACCGTGTGATGGGGAAAGGTTTCTAAAACGCACCTCATTTCTCATCTCCTTGTGCTCGGGTTCGCCATTCCAGCCACTTTACTAGCAATCTCCCTACTTGGAGCATCAGCACCTTTAACCTCCTGTTCCGTACAGGTTGCAATTTGTAATGACGATGAACGGGAAGACGGGGAACCAATGAGAGACTAGCTCTTGGTGTTGGGACAGGCACAGGTCACTCTATTTTCCCATCAGGAAGAAGAATTAACCACAGGCTCAGCCTGCCCCCCGGAACCAGAACAGGGCCTGAAGCCATCCTGCGCTTTTGCGGCCAGCTCCCAAAAAAGCGACTTGTAAAATGGAGCTTCAGGGCACTGCAATTCACAAACCTGCAGAGTTATAAATGATAACTCTCGTCCACAAATATATTGAGGGAAGGCAAAGAAGAGGATTTGAAATCAAGGCAGAATTGCAGGAAACAGATTTCAGGAGGTAGATTCGAATCGCCTTTAAAGCACATGAAAAGCGGCAAAACGTTGACAATGATGCCCTTGGCCAAAAAGGGCGTATGCGTTTTTTCCTGAATATATTCAGGAAAAAACGCATACGCCCTTTTTGGCCAACCAAGCAACCTGGAAAGGCAAATCAGCGCTACAAAGAAGTCTCGCTTCCCATCGGTCAAAAGGGCCATGCTGAAAAAAGTGTCAAAACCAGAAATGCAGGACAGGCCATGGAGAAATGGGAGCCTTGCTACACTGATGGGCGGGATGTAAATTGCCAACAGCCACTCTGGAGAAGTGTACGGTGTGTCCTGAAACATCTAAAAAACACAGCTTAGAGAGCATAGGGCACTTCCACGCATGGGGGGATAAAGTGGGAAAATTGAAAATCCGCAAGACACAAGCACCCCAAAGTTTAGGGCTGCTCTGTTGACAAGGACCTCCACTTCATTCCACCTTAAATATCCCAGGAAAGCGAAAACTGGATAAAAAAGTTGTGGTCCTTATGTACAATGGAATATCACTCAGCCATGAAATCAATGTCATAAGGCTAGTAGCAGCATGATGAGTGGATTTAGGTAAGACGATTCTAAGTGAAATAAGTCACACAGAAAAGGACACTTCTCATAAGGTGTCACTTATAGAGGGAATGTAAAAACCGTTACACTTGAACTGAATTACAAAACAGAACAGAGTCACACATGCAGAAAACACACTATGGCTGCTTAACGGGAAAGGTGAGGTGGGGTGATCCATAAAACAAGAGCTTCAAATTAGCTCAGATACCGTTCCATCAACCCAGTATGTAATAGACAAGACCTACTCCTTGCTCAGAGAACTGGACTCAACACGCCCGATTCACCGCACAAGAAGATATCGGACTAGTAATAATCTTAAAACCTATGTATTGATATCTCTCTGTTAGTGTGTCAAGTGGGTGTAAAGCGGCATAAACACAGCCGTGAAAAGCAGCTAAACCCCATTATAAAAATAAATTACTTTTAAAAACCCATGAAACAAAGACAGGGAAAGAGAGAGAAATTCTTACACAATTCGTTCAGGGGCTGTGATGCAACCTGGATTGACCATATCTAGACCCACAGCTGGATGAGACATAAGGGTGGACACTCTTGGGGCTGAGAGGTTTGGTGAGGTTGGGTGAGCAAACGCAGACCCTTTAAAGTAATACTGCGTGCTACCCATCGCATGGGTCCCAAATCTCCAGGTTCAAGGGCATCTTCCTACATCGAAAACATGCATGAGAAACCCAGAAGATGGTACACCGTGTGATGGGGAAAGGTTTCTAAAACGCACCTCATTTCTCATCTCCTTGTGCTCGGGTTCGCCATTCCAGCCACTTTACTAGCAATCTCCCTACTTGGAGCATCAGCACCTTTAACCTCCTGTTCCGTACAGGTTGCAATTTGTAATGAGGATGAACGGGAAGACGGGGAACCAATGAGAGACTAGCTCTTGGTGTTGGGACAGGCACAGGTCACTCTATTTTCCCATCAGGAAGAAGAATTAACCACAGGCTCAGCCTGCCCCCCGGAACCAGAACAGGGCCTGAAGCCATCCTGCGCTTTTGCGGCCAGCTCCCAAAAAAGCGACTTGTAAAATGGAGCTTCAGGGCACTGCAATTCACAAACCTGCAGAGTTATAAATGATAACTCTCGTCCACAAATATATTGAGGGAAGGCAAAGAAGAGGATTTGAAATCAAGGCAGAATTGCAGGAAACAGATTTCAGGAGGTAGATTCGAATCGCCTTTAAAGCACATGAAAAGCGGCAAAACGTTGACAATGATGCCCTTGGCCAAAAAGGGCGTATGCGTTTTTTCCTGAATATATTCAGGAAAAAACGCATACGCCCTTTTTGGCCAACCAAGCAACCTGGAAAGGCAAATCAGCGCTACAAAGAAGTCTCGCTTCCCATCGGTCAAAAGGGCCATGCTGAAAAAAGTGTCAAAACCAGAAATGCAGGACAGGCCATGGAGAAATGGGAGCCTTGCTACACTGATGGGCGGGATGTAAATTGCCAACAGCCACTCTGGAGAAGTGTACGGTGTGTCCTGAAACATCTAAAAAACACAGCTTAGAGAGCATAGGGCACTTCCACGCATGGGGGGATAAAGTGGGAAAATTGAAAATCCGCAAGACACAAGCACCCCAAAGTTTAGGGCTGCTCTGTTGACAAGGACCTCCACTTCATTCCACCTTAAATATCCCAGGAAAGCGAAAACTGGATAAAAAAGTTGTGGTCCTTATGTACAATGGAATATCACTCAGCCATGAAATCAATGTCATAAGGCTAGTAGCAGCATGATGAGTGGATTTAGGTAAGACGATTCTAAGTGAAATAAGTCACACAGAAAAGGACACTTCTCATAAGGTGTCACTTATAGAGGGAATGTAAAAACCGTTACACTTGAACTGAATTACAAAACAGAACAGAGTCACACATGCAGAAAACACACTATGGCTGCTTAACGGGAAAGGTGAGGTGGGGTGATCCATAAAACAAGAGCTTCAAATTAGCTCAGATACCGTTCCATCAACCCAATATGTAATAGACAAGACCTACTCCTTGCTCAGAGAACTGGACTCAACACGCCCGATTCACCGCACAAGAATATATCTGACTAGTAATAATCTTAAAACCTATGTATTGATATCTCTCTGTTAGTGTGTCAAGTGGGTGTAAAGCGGCATAAACACAGCCGTGAAAAGCAGCTAAACCCCATTATAAAAATAAATTACTTTTAAAAACCCATGAAACAAAGACAGGGAAAGAGAGAGAAATTCTTACACAATTCGTTCAGGGGCTGTGATGCAACCTGGATTGACCATATCTAGACCCACAGCTGGATGAGACATAAGGGTGGACACTCTTGGGGCTGAGAGGTTTGGTGAGGTTGGGTGAGCAAACGCAGACCCTTTCAAGTAATACTGCGTGCTACCCATCGCATGGGTCCCAAATCTCCAGGTTCAAGGGCATCTTCCTACATCGAAAACATGCATGAGAAACCCAGAAGATGGTACACCGTGTGATGGGGAAAGGTTTCTAAAACGCACCTCATTTCTCATCTCCTTGTGCTCGGGTTCGCCATTCCAGCCACTTTACTAGCAATCTCCCTACTTGGAGCATCAGCACCTTTAACCTCCTGTTCCGTACAGGTTGCAATTTGTCCTGAGGATGAACGGGAAGACGGGGAACCAATGAGAGACTAGCTCTTGGTGTTGGGACAGGCACAGGTCACTCTATTTTCCCATCAGGAAGAAGAATTAACCACAGGCTCAGCCTGCCCCCCGGAACCAGAACAGGGCCTGAAGCCATCCTGCGCTTTTGCGGCCAGCTCCCAAAAAAGCGACTTGTAAAATGGAGCTTCAGGGCACTGCAATTCACAAACCTGCAGAGTTATAAATGATAACTCTCGTCCACAAATATATTGAGGGAAGGCAAAGAAGAGGATTTGAAATCAAGGCAGAATTGCAGGAAACAGATTTCAGGAGGTAGATTCGAATCGCCTTTAAAGCACATGAAAAGCGGCAAAACGTTGACAATGATGCCCTTGGCCAAAAAGGGCGTATGCGTTTTTTCCTGAATATATTCAGGAAAAAACGCATACGCCCTTTTTGGCCAACCAAGCAACCTGGAAAGGCAAATCAGCGCTACAAAGAAGTCTCGCTTCCCATCGGTCAAAAGGGCCATGCTGAAAAAAGTGTCAAAACCAGAAATGCAGGACAGGCCATGGAGAAATGGGAGCCTTGCTACACTGATGGGCGGGATGTAAATTGCCAACAGCCACTCTGGAGAAGTGTACGGTGTGTCCTGAAACATCTAAAAAACACAGCTTAGAGAGCATAGGGCACTTCCACGCATGGGGGGATAAAGTGGGAAAATTGAAAATCCGCAAGACACAAGCACCCCAAAGTTTAGGGCTGCTCTGTTGACAAGGACCTCCACTTCATTCCACCTTAAATATCCCAGGAAAGCGAAAACTGGATAAAAAAGTTGTGGTCCTTATGTACAATGGAATATCACTCAGCCATGAAATCAATGTCAGAAGGCTAGTAGCAGCATGATGAGTGGATTTAGGTAAGACGATTCTAAGTGAAATAAGTCACACAGAAAAGGACACTTCTCATAAGGTGTCACTTATAGAGGGAATGTAAAAACCGTTACACTTGAACTGAATTACAAAACAGAACAGAGTCACACATGCAGAAAACACACTATGGCTGCTTAACGGGAAAGGTGAGGTGGGGTGATCCATAAAACAAGAGCTTCAAATTAGCTCAGATACCGTTCCATCAACCCAATATGTAATAGACAAGACCTACTCCTTGCTCAGAGAACTGGACTCAACACGCCCGATTCACCGCACAAGAATATATCTGACTAGTAATAATCTTAAAACCTATGTATTGATATCTCTCTGTTAGTGTGTCAAGTGGGTGTAAAGCGGCATAAACACAGCCGTGAAAAGCAGCTAAACCCCATTATAAAAATAAATTACTTTTAAAAACCCATGAAACAAAGACAGGGAAAGAGAGAGAAATTCTTACACAATTCGTTCAGGGGCTGTGATGCAACCTGGATTGACCATATCTAGACCCACAGCTGGATGAGACATAAGGGTGGACACTCTTGGGGCTGAGAGGTTTGGTGAGGTTGGGTGAGCAAACGCAGACCCTTTAAAGTAATACTGCGTGCTACCCATCGCATGGGTCCCAAATCTCCAGGTTCAAGGGCATCTTCCTACATCGAAAACATGCATGAGAAACCCAGAAGATGGTACACCGTGTGATGGGGAAAGGTTTCTAAAACGCACCTCATTTCTCATCTCCTTGTGCTCGGGTTCGCCATTCCAGCCACTTTACTAGCAATCTCCCTACTTGGAGCATCAGCACCTTTAACCTCCTGTTCCGTACAGGTTGCAATTTGTCCTGAGGATGAACGGGAAGACGGGGAACCAATGAGAGACTAGCTCTTGGTGTTGGGACAGGCACAGGTCACTCTATTTTCCCATCAGGAAGAAGAATTAACCACAGGCTCAGCCTGCCCCCCGGAACCAGAACAGGGCCTGAAGCCATCCTGCGCTTTTGCGGCCAGCTCCCAAAAAAGCGACTTGTAAAATGGAGCTTCAGGGCACTGCAATTCACAAACCTGCAGAGTTATAAATGATAACTCTCGTCCACAAATATATTGAGGGAAGGCAAAGAAGAGGATTTGAAATCAAGGCAGAATTGCAGGAAACAGATTTCAGGAGGTAGATTCGAATCGCCTTTAAAGCACATGAAAAGCGGCAAAACGTTGACAATGATGCCCTTGGCCAAAAAGGGCGTATGCGTTTTTTCCTGAATATATTCAGGAAAAAACGCATACGCCCTTTTTGGCCAACCAAGCAACCTGGAAAGGCAAATCAGCGCTACAAAGAAGTCTCGCTTCCCATCGGTCAAAAGGGCCATGCTGAAAAAAGTGTCAAAACCAGAAATGCAGGACAGGCCATGGAGAAATGGGAGCCTTGCTACACTGATGGGCGGGATGTAAATTGCCAACAGCCACTCTGGAGAAGTGTACGGTGTGTCCTGAAACATCTAAAAAACACAGCTTAGAGAGCATAGGGCACTTCCACGCATGGGGGGATAAAGTGGGAAAATTGAAAATCAGCAAGACACAAGCACCCCAAAGTTTAGGGCTGCTCTGTTGACAAGGACCTCCACTTCATTCCACCTTAAATATCCCAGGAAAGCGAAAACTGGATAAAAAAGTTGTGGTCCTTATGTACAATGGAATATCACTCAGCCATGAAATCAATGTCAGAAGGCTAGTAGCAGCATGATGAGTGGATTTAGGTAAGACGATTCTAAGTGAAATAAGTCACACAGAAAAGGACACTTCTCATAAGGTGTCACTTATAGAGGGAATGTAAAAACCGTTACACTTGAACTGAATTACAAAACAGAACAGAGTCACACATGCAGAAAACACACTATGGCTGCTTAACGGGAAAGGTGAGGTGGGGTGATACATAAAACAAGAGCTTCAAATTAGCTCAGATACCGTTCCATCAACCCAATATGTAATAGACAAGACCTACTCCTTGCTCAGAGAACTGGACTCAACACGCCCGATTCACCGCACAAGAATATATCTGACTAGTAATAATCTTAAAACCTATGTATTGATATCTCTCTGTTAGTGTGTCAAGTGGGTGTAAAGCGGCATAAACACAGCCGTGAAAAGCAGCTAAACCCCATTATAAAAATAAATTACTTTTAAAAACCCATGAAACAAAGACAGGGAAAGAGAGAGAAATTCTTACACAATTCGTTCAGGGGCTGTGATGCAACCTGGATTGACCATATCTAGACCCACAGCTGGATGAGACATAAGGGTGGACACTCTTGGGGCTGAGAGGTTTGGTGAGGTTGGGTGAGCAAACGCAGACCCTTTCAAGTAATACTGCGTGCTACCCATCGCATGGGTCCCAAATCTCCAGGTTCAAGGGCATCTTCCTACATCGAAAACATGCATGAGAAACCCAGAAGATGGTACACCGTGTGATGGGGAAAGGTTTCTAAAACGCACCTCATTTCTCATCTCCTTGTGCTCGGGTTCGCCATTCCAGCCACTTTACTAGCAATCTCCCTACTTGGAGCATCAGCACCTTTAACCTCCTGTTCCGTACAGGTTGCAATTTGTCCTGAGGATGAACGGGAAGACGGGGAACCAATGAGAGACTAGCTCTTGGTGTTGGGACAGGCACAGGTCACTCTATTTTCCCATCAGGAAGAAGAATTAACCACAGGCTCAGCCTGCCCCCCGGAACCAGAACAGGGCCTGAAGCCATCCTGCGCTTTTGCGGCCAGCTCCCAAAAAAGCGACTTGTAAAATGGAGCTTCAGGGCACTGCAATTCACAAACCTGCAGAGTTATAAATGATAACTCTCGTCCACAAATATATTGAGGGAAGGCAAAGAAGAGGATTTGAAATCAAGGCAGAATTGCAGGAAACAGATTTCAGGAGGTAGATTCGAATCGCCTTTAAAGCACATGAAAAGCGGCAAAACGTTGACAATGATGCCCTTGGCCAAAAAGGGCGTATGCGTTTTTTCCTGAATATATTCAGGAAAAAACGCATACGCCCTTTTTGGCCAACCAAGCAACCTGGAAAGGCAAATCAGCGCTACAAAGAAGTCTCGCTTCCCATCGGTCAAAAGGGCCATGCTGAAAAAAGTGTCAAAACCAGAAATGCAGGACAGGCCATGGAGAAATGGGAGCCTTGCTACACTGATGGGCGGGATGTAAATTGCCAACAGCCACTCTGGAGAAGTGTACGGTGTGTCCTGAAACATCTAAAAAACACAGCTTAGAGAGCATAGGGCACTTCCACGCATGGGGGGATAAAGTGGGAAAATTGAAAATCCGCAAGACACAAGCACCCCAAAGTTTAGGGCTGCTCTGTTGACAAGGACCTCCACTTCATTCCACCTTAAATATCCCAGGAAAGCGAAAAATGGATAAAAATGTTGTGGTCCTTATGTACAATGGAATATCACTCAGCCATGAAATCAATGTCATAAGGCTAGTAGCAGCATGATGAGTGGATTTAGGTAAGACGATTCTAAGTGAAATAAGTCACACAGAAAAGGACACTTCTCATAAGGTGTCACTTATAGAGGGAATGTAAAAACCGTTACACTTGAACTGAATTACAAAACAGAACAGAGTCACACATGCAGAAAACACACTATGGCTGCTTAACGGGAAAGGTGAGGTGGGGTGATCCATAAAACAAGAGCTTCAAATTAGCTCAGATACCGTTCCATCAACCCAATATGTAATAGACAAGACCTACTCCTTGCTCAGAGAACTGGACTCAACACGCCCGATTCACCGCACAAGAAGATATCTGACTAGTAATAATCTTAAAACCTATGTATTGATATCTCTCTGTTAGTGTGTCAAGTGGGTGTAAAGCGGCATAAACACAGCCGTGAAAAGCAGCTAAACCCCATTATAAAAATAAATTACTTTTAAAAACCCATGAAACAAAGACAGGGAAAGAGAGAGAAATTCTTACACAATTCGTTCAGGGGCTGTGATGCAACCTGGATTGACCATATCTAGACCCACAGCTGGATGAGACATAAGGGTGGACACTCTTGGGGCTGAGAGGTTTGGTGAGGTTGGGTGAGCAAACGCAGACCCTTTCAAGTAATACTGCGTGCTACCCATCGCATGGGTCCCAAATCTCCAGGTTCAAGGGCATCTTCCTACATCGAAAACATGCATGAGAAACCCAGAAGATGGTACACCGTGTGATGGGGAAAGGTTTCTAAAACGCACCTCATTTCTCATCTCCTTGTGCTCGGGTTCGCCATTCCAGCCACTTTACTAGCAATCTCCCTACTTGGAGCATCAGCACCTTTAACCTCCTGTTCCGTACAGGTTGCAATTTGTAATGACGATGAACGGGAAGACGGGGAACCAATGAGAGACTAGCTCTTGGTGTTGGGACAGGCACAGGTCACTCTATTTTCCCATCAGGAAGAAGAATTAACCACAGGCTCAGCCTGCCCCCCGGAACCAGAACAGGGCCTGAAGCCATCCTGCGCTTTTGCGGCCAGCTCCCAAAAAAGCGACTTGTAAAATGGAGCTTCAGGGCACTGCAATTCACAAACCTGCAGAGTTATAAATGATAACTCTCGTCCACAAATATATTGAGGGAAGGCAAAGAAGAGGATTTGAAATCAAGGCAGAATTGCAGGAAACAGATTTCAGGAGGTAGATTCGAATCGCCTTTAAAGCACATGAAAAGCGGCAAAACGTTGACAATGATGCCCTTGGCCAAAAAGGGCGTATGCGTTTTTTCCTGAATATATTCAGGAAAAAACGCATACGCCCTTTTTGGCCAACCAAGCAACCTGGAAAGGCAAATCAGCGCTACAAAGAAGTCTCGCTTCCCATCGGTCAAAAGGGCCATGCTGAAAAAAGTGTCAAAACCAGAAATGCAGGACAGGCCATGGAGAAATGGGAGCCTTGCTACACTGATGGGCGGGATGTAAATTGCCAACAGCCACTCTGGAGAAGTGTACGGTGTGTCCTGAAACATCTAAAAAACACAGCTTAGAGAGCATAGGGCACTTCCACGCATGGGGGGATAAAGTGGGAAAATTGAAAATCCGCAAGACACAAGCACCCCAAAGTTTAGGGCTGCTCTGTTGACAAGGACCTCCACTTCATTCCACCTTAAATATCCCAGGAAAGCGAAAACTGGATAAAAAAGTTGTGGTCCTTATGTACAATGGAATATCACTCAGCCATGAAATCAATGTCATAAGGCTAGTAGCAGCATGATGAGTGGATTTAGGTAAGACGATTCTAAGTGAAATAAGTCACACAGAAAAGGACACTTCTCATAAGGTGTCACTTATAGAGGGAATGTAAAAACCGTTACACTTGAACTGAATTACAAAACAGAACAGAGTCACACATGCAGAAAACACACTATGGCTGCTTAACGGGAAAGGTGAGGTGGGGTGATCCATAAAACAAGAGCTTCAAATTAGCTCAGATACCGTTCCATCAACCCAATATGTAATAGACAAGACCTACTCCTTGCTCAGAGAACTGGACTCAACACGCCCGATTCACCGCACAAGAAGATATCTGACTAGTAATAATCTTAAAACCTATGTATTGATATCTCTCTGTTAGTGTGTCAAGTGGGTGTAAAGCGGCATAAACACAGCCGTGAAAAGCAGCTAAACCCCATTATAAAAATAAATTACTTTTAAAAACCCATGAAACAAAGACAGGGAAAGAGAGAGAAATTCTTACACAATTCGTTCAGGGGCTGTGATGCAACCTGGATTGACCATATCTAGACCCACAGCTGGATGAGACATAAGGGTGGACACTCTTGGGGCTGAGAGGTTTGGTGAGGTTGGGTGAGCAAACGCAGACCCTTTCAAGTAATACTGCGTGCTACCCATCGCATGGGTCCCAAATCTCCAGGTTCAAGGGCATCTTCCTACATCGAAAACATGCATGAGAAACCCAGAAGATGGTACACCGTGTGATGGGGAAAGGTTTCTAAAACGCACCTCATTTCTCATCTCCTTGTGCTCGGGTTCGCCATTCCAGCCACTTTACTAGCAATCTCCCTACTTGGAGCATCAGCACCTTTAACCTCCTGTTCCGTACAGGTTGCAATTTGTAATGAGGATGAACGGGAAGACGGGGAACCAATGAGAGACTAGCTCTTGGTGTTGGGACAGGCACAGGTCACTCTATTTTCCCATCAGGAAGAAGAATTAACCACAGGCTCAGCCTGCCCCCCGGAACCAGAACAGGGCCTGAAGCCATCCTGCGCTTTTGCGGCCAGCTCCCAAAAAAGCGACTTGTAAAATGGAGCTTCAGGGCACTGCAATTCACAAACCTGCAGAGTTATAAATGATAACTCTCGTCCACAAATATATTGAGGGAAGGCAAAGAAGAGGATTTGAAATCAAGGCAGAATTGCAGGAAACAGATTTCAGGAGGTAGATTCGAATCGCCTTTAAAGCACATGAAAAGCGGCAAAACGTTGACAATGATGCCCTTGGCCAAAAAGGGCGTATGCGTTTTTTCCTGAATATATTCAGGAAAAAACGCATACGCCCTTTTTGGCCAACCAAGCAACCTGGAAAGGCAAATCAGCGCTACAAAGAAGTCTCGCTTCCCATCGGTCAAAAGGGCCATGCTGAAAAAAGTGTCAAAACCAGAAATGCAGGACAGGCCATGGAGAAATGGGAGCCTTGCTACACTGATGGGCGGGATGTAAATTGCCAACAGCCACTCTGGAGAAGTGTACGGTGTGTCCTGAAACATCTAAAAGACACAGCTTAGAGAGCATAGGGCACTTCCACGCATGGGGGGATAAAGTGGGAAAATTGAAAATCCGCAAGACACAAGCACCCCAAAGTTTAGGGCTGCTCTGTTGACAAGGACCTCCACTTCATTCCACCTTAAATATCCCAGGAAAGCGAAAACTGGATAAAAAAGTTGTGGTCCTTATGTACAATGGAATATCACTCAGCCATGAAATCAATGTCATAAGGCTAGTAGCAGCATGATGAGTGGATTTAGGTAAGACGATTCTAAGTGAAATAAGTCACACAGAAAAGGACACTTCTCATAAGGTGTCACTTATAGAGGGAATGTAAAAACCGTTACACTTGAACTGAATTACAAAACAGAACAGAGTCACACATGCAGAAAACACACTATGGCTGCTTAACGGGAAAGGTGAGGTGGGGTGATCCATAAAACAAGAGCTTCAAATTAGCTCAGATACCGTTCCATCAACCCAATATGTAATAGACAAGACCTACTCCTTGCTCAGAGAACTGGACTCAACACGCCCGATTCACCGCACAAGAAGATATCTGACTAGTAATAATCTTAAAACCTATGTATTGATATCTCTCTGTTAGTGTGTCAAGTGGGTGTAAAGCGGCATAAACACAGCCGTGAAAAGCAGCTAAACCCCATTATAAAAATAAATTACTTTTAAAAACCCATGAAACAAAGACAGGGAAAGAGAGAGAAATTCTTACACAATTCGTTCAGGGGCTGTGATGCAACCTGGACTGACCATATCTAGACCCACAGCTGGATGAGACATAAGGGTGGACACTCTTGGGGCTGAGAGGTTTGGTGAGGTTGGGTGAGCAAACGCAGACCCTTTCAAGTAATACTGCGTGCTACCCATCGCATGGGTCCCAAATCTCCAGGTTCAAGGGCATCTTCCTACATCGAAAACATGCATGAGAAACCCAGAAGATGGTACACCGTGTGATGGGGAAAGGTTTCTAAAACGCACCTCATTTCTCATCTCCTTGTGCTCGGGTTCGCCATTCCAGCCACTTTACTAGCAATCTCCCTACTTGGAGCATCAGCACCTTTAACCTCCTGTTCCGTACAGGTTGCAATTTGTAATGAGGATGAACGGGAAGACGGGGAACCAATGAGAGACTAGCTCTTGGTGTTGGGACAGGCACAGGTCACTCTATTTTCCCATCAGGAAGAAGAATTAACCACAGGCTCAGCCTGCCCCCCGGAACCAGAACAGGGCCTGAAGCCATCCTGCGCTTTTGCGGCCAGCTCCCAAAAAAGCGACTTGTAAAATGGAGCTTCAGGGCACTGCAATTCACAAACCTGCAGAGTTATAAATGATAACTCTCGTCCACAAATATATTGAGGGAAGGCAAAGAAGAGGATTTGAAATCAAGGCAGAATTGCAGGAAACAGATTTCAGGAGGTAGATTCGAATCGCCTTTAAAGCACATGAAAAGCGGCAAAACGTTGACAATGATGCCCTTGGCCAAAAAGGGCGTATGCGTTTTTTCCTGAATATATTCAGGAAAAAACGCATACGCCCTTTTTGGCCAAACAAGCAACCTGGAAAGGCAAATCAGCGCTACAAAGAAGTCTCGCTTCCCATCGGTCAAAAGGGCCATGCTGAAAAAAGTGTCAAAACCAGAAATGCAGGACAGGCCATGGAGAAATGGGAGCCTTGCTACACTGATGGGCGGGATGTAAATTGCCAACAGCCACTCTGGAGAAGTGTACGGTGTGTCCTGAAACATCTAAAAAACACAGCTTAGAGAGCATAGGGCACTTCCACGCATGGGGGGATAAAGTGGGAAAATTGAAAATCCGCAAGACACAAGCACCCCAAAGTTTAGGGCTGCTCTGTTGACAAGGACCTCCACTTCATTCCACCTTAAATATCCCAGGAAAGCGAAAAATGGATAAAAATGTTGTGGTCCTTATGTACAATGGAATATCACTCAGCCATGAAATCAATGTCATAAGGCTAGTAGCAGCATGATGAGTGGATTTAGGTAAGACGATTCTAAGTGAAATAAGTCACACAGAAAAGGACACTTCTCATAAGGTGTCACTTATAGAGGGAATGTAAAAACCGTTACACTTGAACTGAATTACAAAACAGAACAGAGTCACACATGCAGAAAACACACTATGGCTGCTTAACGGGAAAGGTGAGGTGGGGTGATCCATAAAACAAGAGCTTCAAATTAGCTCAGATACCGTTCCATCAACCCAATATGTAATAGACAAGACCTACTCCTTGCTCAGAGAACTGGACTCAACACGCCCGATTCACCGCACAAGAAGATATCTGACTAGTAATAATCTTAAAACCTATGTATTGATATCTCTCTGTTAGTGTGTCAAGTGGGTGTAAAGCGGCATAAACACAGCCGTGAAAAGCAGCTAAACCCCATTATAAAAATAAATTACTTTTAAAAACCCATGAAACAAAGACAGGGAAAGAGAGAGAAATTCTTACACAATTCGTTCAGGGGCTGTGATGCAACCTGGACTGACCATATCTAGACCCACAGCTGGATGAGACATAAGGGTGGACACTCTTGGGGCTGAGAGGTTTGGTGAGGTTGGGTGAGCAAACGCAGACCCTTTCAAGTAATACTGCGTGCTACCCATCGCATGGGTCCCAAATCTCCAGGTTCAAGGGCATCTTCCTACATCGAAAACATGCATGAGAAACCCAGAAGATGGTACACCGTGTGATGGGGAAAGGTTTCTAAAACGCACCTCATTTCTCATCTCCTTGTGCTCGGGTTCGCCATTCCAGCCACTTTACTAGCAATCTCCCTACTTGGAGCATCAGCACCTTTAACCTCCTGTTCCGTACAGGTTGCAATTTGTAATGAGGATGAACGGGAAGACGGGGAACCAATGAGAGACTAGCTCTTGGTGTTGGGACAGGCACAGGTCACTCTATTTTCCCATCAGGAAGAAGAATTAACCACAGGCTCAGCCTGCCCCCCGGAACCAGAACAGGGCCTGAAGCCATCCTGCGCTTTTGCGGCCAGCTCCCAAAAAAGCGACTTGTAAAATGGAGCTTCAGGGCACTGCAATTCACAAACCTGCAGAGTTATAAATGATAACTCTCGTCCACAAATATATTGAGGGAAGGCAAAGAAGAGGATTTGAAATCAAGGCAGAATTGCAGGAAACAGATTTCAGGAGGTAGATTCGAATCGCCTTTAAAGCACATGAAAAGCGGCAAAACGTTGACAATGATGCCCTTGGCCAAAAAGGGCGTATGCGTTTTTTCCTGAATATATTCAGGAAAAAACGCATACGCCCTTTTTGGCCAACCAAGCAACCTGGAAAGGCAAATCAGCGCTACAAAGAAGTCTCGCTTCCCATCGGTCAAAAGGGCCATGCTGAAAAAAGTGTCAAAACCAGAAATGCAGGACAGGCCATGGAGAAATGGGAGCCTTGCTACACTGATGGGCGGGATGTAAATTGCCAACAGCCACTCTGGAGAAGTGTACGGTGTGTCCTGAAACATCTAAAAAACACAGCTTAGAGAGCATAGGGCACTTCCACGCATGGGGGGATAAAGTGGGAAAATTGAAAATCCGCAAGACACAAGCACCCCAAAGTTTAGGGCTGCTCTGTTGACAAGGACCTCCACTTCATTCCACCTTAAATATCCCAGGAAAGCGAAAACTGGATAAAAAAGTTGTGGTCCTTATGTACAATGGAATATCACTCAGCCATGAAATCAATGTCATAAGGCTAGTAGCAGCATGATGAGTGGATTTAGGTAAGACGATTCTAAGTGAAATAAGTCACACAGAAAAGGACACTTCTCATAAGGTGTCACTTATAGAGGGAATGTAAAAACCGTTACACTTGAACTGAATTACAAAACAGAACAGAGTCACACATGCAGAAAACACACTATGGCTGCTTAACGGGAAAGGTGAGGTGGGGTGATCCATAAAACAAGAGCTTCAAATTAGCTCAGATACCGTTCCATCAACCCAATATGTAATAGACAAGACCTACTCCTTGCTCAGAGAACTGGACTCAACACGCCCGATTCACCGCACAAGAATATATCTGACTAGTAATAATCTTAAAACCTATGTATTGATATCTCTCTGTTAGTGTGTCAAGTGGGTGTAAAGCGGCATAAACACAGCCGTGAAAAGCAGCTAAACCCCATTATAAAAATAAATTACTTTTAAAAACCCATGAAACAAAGACAGGGAAAGAGAGAGAAATTCTTACACAATTCGTTCAGGGGCTGTGATGCAACCTGGATTGACCATATCTAGACCCACAGCTGGATGAGACATAAGGGTGGACACTCTTGGGGCTGAGAGGTTTGGTGAGGTTGGGTGAGCAAACGCAGACCCTTTCAAGTAATACTGCGTGCTACCCATCGCATGGGTCCCAAATCTCCAGGTTCAAGGGCATCTTCCTACATCGAAAACATGCATGAGAAACCCAGAAGATGGTACACCGTGTGATGGGGAAAGGTTTCTAAAACGCACCTCATTTCTCATCTCCTTGTGCTCGGGTTCGCCATTCCAGCCACTTTACTAGCAATCTCCCTACTTGGAGCATCAGCACCTTTAACCTCCTGTTCCGTACAGGTTGCAATTTGTCCTGAGGATGAACGGGAAGACGGGGAACCAATGAGAGACTAGCTCTTGGTGTTGGGACAGGCACAGGTCACTCTATTTTCCCATCAGGAAGAAGAATTAACCACAGGCTCAGCCTGCCCCCCGGAACCAGAACAGGGCCTGAAGCCATCCTGCGCTTTTGCGGCCAGCTCCCAAAAAAGCGACTTGTAAAATGGAGCTTCAGGGCACTGCAATTCACAAACCTGCAGAGTTATAAATGATAACTCTCGTCCACAAATATATTGAGGGAAGGCAAAGAAGAGGATTTGAAATCAAGGCAGAATTGCAGGAAACAGATTTCAGGAGGTAGATTCGAATCGCCTTTAAAGCACATGAAAAGCGGCAAAACGTTGACAATGATGCCCTTGGCCAAAAAGGGCGTATGCGTTTTTTCCTGAATATATTCAGGAAAAAACGCATACGCCCTTTTTGGCCAACCAAGCAACCTGGAAAGGCAAATCAGCGCTACAAAGAAGTCTCGCTTCCCATCGGTCAAAAGGGCCATGCTGAAAAAAGTGTCAAAACCAGAAATGCAGGACAGGCCATGGAGAAATGGGAGCCTTGCTACACTGATGGGCGGGATGTAAATTGCCAACAGCCACTCTGGAGAAGTGTACGGTGTGTCCTGAAACATCTAAAAAACACAGCTTAGAGAGCATAGGGCACTTCCACGCATGGGGGGATAAAGTGGGAAAATTGAAAATCCGCAAGACACAAGCACCCCAAAGTTTAGGGCTGCTCTGTTGACAAGGACCTCCACTTCATTCCACCTTAAATATCCCAGGAAAGCGAAAACTGGATAAAAAAGTTGTGGTCCTTATGTACAATGGAATATCACTCAGCCATGAAATCAATGTCAGAAGGCTAGTAGCAGCATGATGAGTGGATTTAGGTAAGACGATTCTAAGTGAAATAAGTCACACAGAAAAGGACACTTCTCATAAGGTGTCACTTATAGAGGGAATGTAAAAACCGTTACACTTGAACTGAATTACAAAACAGAACAGAGTCACACATGCAGAAAACACACTATGGCTGCTTAACGGGAAAGGTGAGGTGGGGTGATCCATAAAACAAGAGCTTCAAATTAGCTCAGATACCGTTCCATCAACCCAATATGTAATAGACAAGACCTACTCCTTGCTCAGAGAACTGGACTCAACACGCCCGATTCACCGCACAAGAATATATCTGACTAGTAATAATCTTAAAACCTATGTATTGATATCTCTCTGTTAGTGTGTCAAGTGGGTGTAAAGCGGCATAAACACAGCCGTGAAAAGCAGCTAAACCCCATTATAAAAATAAATTACTTTTAAAAACCCATGAAACAAAGACAGGGAAAGAGAGAGAAATTCTTACACAATTCGTTCAGGGGCTGTGATGCAACCTGGATTGACCATATCTAGACCCACAGCTGGATGAGACATAAGGGTGGACACTCTTGGGGCTGAGAGGTTTGGTGAGGTTGGGTGAGCAAACGCAGACCCTTTAAAGTAATACTGCGTGCTACCCATCGCATGGGTCCCAAATCTCCAGGTTCAAGGGCATCTTCCTACATCGAAAACATGCATGAGAAACCCAGAAGATGGTACACCGTGTGATGGGGAAAGGTTTCTAAAACGCACCTCATTTCTCATCTCCTTGTGCTCGGGTTCGCCATTCCAGCCACTTTACTAGCAATCTCCCTACTTGGAGCATCAGCACCTTTAACCTCCTGTTCCGTACAGGTTGCAATTTGTCCTGAGGATGAACGGGAAGACGGGGAACCAATGAGAGACTAGCTCTTGGTGTTGGGACAGGCACAGGTCACTCTATTTTCCCATCAGGAAGAAGAATTAACCACAGGCTCAGCCTGCCCCCCGGAACCAGAACAGGGCCTGAAGCCATCCTGCGCTTTTGCGGCCAGCTCCCAAAAAAGCGACTTGTAAAATGGAGCTTCAGGGCACTGCAATTCACAAACCTGCAGAGTTATAAATGATAACTCTCGTCCACAAATATATTGAGGGAAGGCAAAGAAGAGGATTTGAAATCAAGGCAGAATTGCAGGAAACAGATTTCAGGAGGTAGATTCGAATCGCCTTTAAAGCACATGAAAAGCGGCAAAACGTTGACAATGATGCCCTTGGCCAAAAAGGGCGTATGCGTTTTTTCCTGAATATATTCAGGAAAAAACGCATACGCCCTTTTTGGCCAACCAAGCAACCTGGAAAGGCAAATCAGCGCTACAAAGAAGTCTCGCTTCCCATCGGTCAAAAGGGCCATGCTGAAAAAAGTGTCAAAACCAGAAATGCAGGACAGGCCATGGAGAAATGGGAGCCTTGCTACACTGATGGGCGGGATGTAAATTGCCAACAGCCACTCTGGAGAAGTGTACGGTGTGTCCTGAAACATCTAAAAAACACAGCTTAGAGAGCATAGGGCACTTCCACGCATGGGGGGATAAAGTGGGAAAATTGAAAATCAGCAAGACACAAGCACCCCAAAGTTTAGGGCTGCTCTGTTGACAAGGACCTCCACTTCATTCCACCTTAAATATCCCAGGAAAGCGAAAACTGGATAAAAAAGTTGTGGTCCTTATGTACAATGGAATATCACTCAGCCATGAAATCAATGTCAGAAGGCTAGTAGCAGCATGATGAGTGGATTTAGGTAAGACGATTCTAAGTGAAATAAGTCACACAGAAAAGGACACTTCTCATAAGGTGTCACTTATAGAGGGAATGTAAAAACCGTTACACTTGAACTGAATTACAAAACAGAACAGAGTCACACATGCAGAAAACACACTATGGCTGCTTAACGGGAAAGGTGAGGTGGGGTGATACATAAAACAAGAGCTTCAAATTAGCTCAGATACCGTTCCATCAACCCAATATGTAATAGACAAGACCTACTCCTTGCTCAGAGAACTGGACTCAACACGCCCGATTCACCGCACAAGAATATATCTGACTAGTAATAATCTTAAAACCTATGTATTGATATCTCTCTGTTAGTGTGTCAAGTGGGTGTAAAGCGGCATAAACACAGCCGTGAAAAGCAGCTAAACCCCATTATAAAAATAAATTACTTTTAAAAACCCATGAAACAAAGACAGGGAAAGAGAGAGAAATTCTTACACAATTCGTTCAGGGGCTGTGATGCAACCTGGATTGACCATATCTAGACCCACAGCTGGATGAGACATAAGGGTGGACACTCTTGGGGCTGAGAGGTTTGGTGAGGTTGGGTGAGCAAACGCAGACCCTTTCAAGTAATACTGCGTGCTACCCATCGCATGGGTCCCAAATCTCCAGGTTCAAGGGCATCTTCCTACATCGAAAACATGCATGAGAAACCCAGAAGATGGTACACCGTGTGATGGGGAAAGGTTTCTAAAACGCACCTCATTTCTCATCTCCTTGTGCTCGGGTTCGCCATTCCAGCCACTTTACTAGCAATCTCCCTACTTGGAGCATCAGCACCTTTAACCTCCTGTTCCGTACAGGTTGCAATTTGTCCTGAGGATGAACGGGAAGACGGGGAACCAATGAGAGACTAGCTCTTGGTGTTGGGACAGGCACAGGTCACTCTATTTTCCCATCAGGAAGAAGAATTAACCACAGGCTCAGCCTGCCCCCCGGAACCAGAACAGGGCCTGAAGCCATCCTGCGCTTTTGCGGCCAGCTCCCAAAAAAGCGACTTGTAAAATGGAGCTTCAGGGCACTGCAATTCACAAACCTGCAGAGTTATAAATGATAACTCTCGTCCACAAATATATTGAGGGAAGGCAAAGAAGAGGATTTGAAATCAAGGCAGAATTGCAGGAAACAGATTTCAGGAGGTAGATTCGAATCGCCTTTAAAGCACATGAAAAGCGGCAAAACGTTGACAATGATGCCCTTGGCCAAAAAGGGCGTATGCGTTTTTTCCTGAATATATTCAGGAAAAAACGCATACGCCCTTTTTGGCCAACCAAGCAACCTGGAAAGGCAAATCAGCGCTACAAAGAAGTCTCGCTTCCCATCGGTCAAAAGGGCCATGCTGAAAAAAGTGTCAAAACCAGAAATGCAGGACAGGCCATGGAGAAATGGGAGCCTTGCTACACTGATGGGCGGGATGTAAATTGCCAACAGCCACTCTGGAGAAGTGTACGGTGTGTCCTGAAACATCTAAAAAACACAGCTTAGAGAGCATAGGGCACTTCCACGCATGGGGGGATAAAGTGGGAAAATTGAAAATCCGCAAGACACAAGCACCCCAAAGTTTAGGGCTGCTCTGTTGACAAGGACCTCCACTTCATTCCACCTTAAATATCCCAGGAAAGCGAAAACTGGATAAAAAAGTTGTGGTCCTTATGTACAATGGAATATCACTCAGCCATGAAATCAATGTCATAAGGCTAGTAGCAGCATGATGAGTGGATTTAGGTAAGACGATTCTAAGTGAAATAAGTCACACAGAAAAGGACACTTCTCATAAGGTGTCACTTATAGAGGGAATGTAAAAACCGTTACACTTGAACTGAATTACAAAACAGAACAGAGTCACACATGCAGAAAACACACTATGGCTGCTTAACGGGAAAGGTGAGGTGGGGTGATACATAAAACAAGAGCTTCAAATTAGCTCAGATACCGTTCCATCAACCCAATATGTAATAGACAAGACCTACTCCTTGCTCAGAGAACTGGACTCAACACGCCCGATTCAACGCACAAGAATATATCTGACTAGTAATAATCTTAAAACCTATGTATTGATATCTCTCTGTTAGTGTGTCAAGTGGGTGTAAAGCGGCATAAACACAGCCGTGAAAAGCAGCTAAACCCCATTATAAAAATAAATTACTTTTAAAAACCCATGAAACAAAGACAGGGAAAGAGAGAGAAATTCTTACACAATTCGTTCAGGGGCTGTGATGCAACCTGGATTGACCATATCTAGACCCACAGCTGGATGAGACATAAGGGTGGACACTCTTGGGGCTGAGAGGTTTGGTGAGGTTGGGTGAGCAAACGCAGACCCTTTAAAGTAATACTGCGTGCTACCCATCGCATGGGTCCCAAATCTCCAGGTTCAAGGGCATCTTCCTACATCGAAAACATGCATGAGAAACCCAGAAGATGGTACACCGTGTGATGGGGAAAGGTTTCTAAAACGCACCTCATTTCTCATCTCCTTGTGCTCGGGTTCGCCATTCCAGCCACTTTACTAGCAATCTCCCTACTTGGAGCATCAGCACCTTTAACCTCCTGTTCCGTACAGGTTGCAATTTGTCCTGAGGATGAACGGGAAGACGGTGAACCAATGAGAGACTAGCTCTTGGTGTTGGGACAGGCACAGGTCACTCTATTTTCCCATCAGGAAGAAGAATTAACCACAGGCTCAGCCTGCCCCCCGGAACCAGAACAGGGCCTGAAGCCATCCTGCGCTTTTGCGGCCAGCTCCCAAAAAAGCGACTTGTAAAATGGAGCTTCAGGGCACTGCAATTCACAAACCTGCAGAGTTATAAATGATAACTCTCGTCCACAAATATATTGAGGGAAGGCAAAGAAGAGGATTTGAAATCAAGGCAGAATTGCAGGAAACAGATTTCAGGAGGTAGATTCGAATCGCCTTTAAAGCACATGAAAAGCGGCAAAACGTTGACAATGATGCCCTTGGCCAAAAAGGGCGTATGCGTTTTTTCCTGAATATATTCAGGAAAAAACGCATACGCCCTTTTTGGCCAACCAAGCAACCTGGAAAGGCAAATCAGCGCTACAAAGAAGTCTCGCTTCCCATCGGTCAAAAGGGCCATGCTGAAAAAAGTGTCAAAACCAGAAATGCAGGACAGGCCATGGAGAAATGGGAGCCTTGCTACACTGATGGGCGGGATGTAAATTGCCAACAGCCACTCTGGAGAAGTGTACGGTGTGTCCTGAAACATCTAAAAAACACAGCTTAGAGAGCATAGGGCACTTCCACGCATGGGGGGATAAAGTGGGAAAATTGAAAATCCGCAAGACACAAGCACCCCAAAGTTTAGGGCTGCTCTGTTGACAAGGACCTCCACTTCATTCCACCTTAAATATCCCAGGAAAGCGAAAAATGGATAAAAATGTTGTGGTCCTTATGTACAATGGAATATCACTCAGCCATGAAATCAATGTCATAAGGCTAGTAGCAGCATGATGAGTGGATTTAGGTAAGACGATTCTAAGTGAAATAAGTCACACAGAAAAGGACACTTCTCATAAGGTGTCACTTATAGAGGGAATGTAAAAACCGTTACACTTGAACTGAATTACAAAACAGAACAGAGTCACACATGCAGAAAACACACTATGGCTGCTTAACGGGAAAGGTGAGGTGGGGTGATCCATAAAACAAGAGCTTCAAATTAGCTCAGATACCGTTCCATCAACCCAATATGTAATAGACAAGACCTACTCCTTGCTCAGAGAACTGGACTCAACACGCCCGATTCACCGCACAAGAAGATATCTGACTAGTAATAATCTTAAAACCTATGTATTGATATCTCTCTGTTAGTGTGTCAAGTGGGTGTAAAGCGGCATAAACACAGCCGTGAAAAGCAGCTAAACCCCATTATAAAAATAAATTACTTTTAAAAACCCATGAAACAAAGACAGGGAAAGAGAGAGAAATTCTTACACAATTCGTTCAGGGGCTGTGATGCAACCTGGATTGACCATATCTAGACCCACAGCTGGATGAGACATAAGGGTGGACACTCTTGGGGCTGAGAGGTTTGGTGAGGTTGGGTGAGCAAACGCAGACCCTTTCAAGTAATACTGCATGCTACCCATCGCATGGGTCCCAAATCTCCAGGTTCAAGGGCATCTTCCTACATCGAAAACATGCATGAGAAACCCAGAAGATGGTACACCGTGTGATGGGGAAAGGTTTCTAAAACGCACCTCATTTCTCATCTCCTTGTGCTCGGGTTCGCCATTCCAGCCACTTTACTAGCAATCTCCCTACTTGGAGCATCAGCACCTTTAACCTCCTGTTCCGTACAGGTTGCAATTTGTAATGAGGATGAACGGGAAGACGGGGAACCAATGAGAGACTAGCTCTTGGTGTTGGGACAGGCACAGGTCACTCTATTTTCCCATCAGGAAGAAGAATTAACCACAGGCTCAGCCTGCCCCCCGGAACCAGAACAGGGCCTGAAGCCATCCTGCGCTTTTGCGGCCAGCTCCCAAAAAAGCGACTTGTAAAATGGAGCTTCAGGGCACTGCAATTCACAAACCTGCAGAGTTATAAATGATAACTCTCGTCCACAAATATATTGAGGGAAGGCAAAGAAGAGGATTTGAAATCAAGGCAGAATTGCAGGAAACAGATTTCAGGAGGTAGATTCGAATCGCCTTTAAAGCACATGAAAAGCGGCAAAACGTTGACAATGATGCCCTTGGCCAAAAAGGGCGTATGCGTTTTTTCCTGAATATATTCAGGAAAAAACGCATACGCCCTTTTTGGCCAACCAAGCAACCTGGAAAGGCAAATCAGCGCTACAAAGAAGTCTCGCTTCCCATCGGTCAAAAGGGCCATGCTGAAAAAAGTGTCAAAACCAGAAATGCAGGACAGGCCATGGAGAAATGGGAGCCTTGCTACACTGATGGGCGGGATGTAAATTGCCAACAGCCACTCTGGAGAAGTGTACGGTGTGTCCTGAAACATCTAAAAAACACAGCTTAGAGAGCATAGGGCACTTCCACGCATGGGGGGATAAAGTGGGAAAATTGAAAATCCGCAAGACACAAGCACCCCAAAGTTTAGGGCTGCTCTGTTGACAAGGACCTCCACTTCATTCCACCTTAAATATCCCAGGAAAGCGAAAACTGGATAAAAAAGTTGTGGTCCTTATGTACAATGGAATATCACTCAGCCATGAAATCAATGTCATAAGGCTAGTAGCAGCATGATGAGTGGATTTAGGTAAGACGATTCTAAGTGAAATAAGTCACACAGAAAAGGACACTTCTCATAAGGTGTCACTTATAGAGGGAATGTAAAAACCGTTACACTTGAACTGAATTACAAAACAGAACAGAGTCACACATGCAGAAAACACACTATGGCTGCTTAACGGGAAAGGTGAGGTGGGGTGATCCATAAAACAAGAGCTTCAAATTAGCTCAGATACCGTTCCATCAACCCAATATGTAATAGACAAGACCTACTCCTTGCTCAGAGAACTGGACTCAACACGCCCGATTCACCGCACAAGAATATATCTGACTAGTAATAATCTTAAAACCTATGTATTGATATCTCTCTGTTAGTGTGTCAAGTGGGTGTAAAGCGGCATAAACACAGCCGTGAAAAGCAGCTAAACCCCATTATAAAAATAAATTACTTTTAAAAACCCATGAAACAAAGACAGGGAAAGAGAGAGAAATTCTTACACAATTCGTTCAGGGGCTGTGATGCAACCTGGATTGACCATATCTAGACCCACAGCTGGATGAGACATAAGGGTGGACACTCTTGGGGCTGAGAGGTTTGGTGAGGTTGGGTGAGCAAACGCAGACCCTTTCAAGTAATACTGCGTGCTACCCATCGCATGGGTCCCAAATCTCCAGGTTCAAGGGCATCTTCCTACATCGAAAACATGCATGAGAAACCCAGAAGATGGTACACCGTGTGATGGGGAAAGGTTTCTAAAACGCACCTCATTTCTCATCTCCTTGTGCTCGGGTTCGCCATTCCAGCCACTTTACTAGCAATCTCCCTACTTGGAGCATCAGCACCTTTAACCTCCTGTTCCGTACAGGTTGCAATTTGTAATGAGGATGAACGGGAAGACGGGGAACCAATGAGAGACTAGCTCTTGGTGTTGGGACAGGCACAGGTCACTCTATTTTCCCATCAGGAAGAAGAATTAACCACAGGCTCAGCCTGCCCCCCGGAACCAGAACAGGGCCTGAAGCCATCCTGCGCTTTTGCGGCCAGCTCCCAAAAAAGCGACTTGTAAAATGGAGCTTCAGGGCACTGCAATTCACAAACCTGCAGAGTTATAAATGATAACTCTCGTCCACAAATATATTGAGGGAAGGCAAAGAAGAGGATTTGAAATCAAGGCAGAATTGCAGGAAACAGATTTCAGGAGGTAGATTCGAATCGCCTTTAAAGCACATGAAAAGCGGCAAAACGTTGACAATGATGCCCTTGGCCAAAAAGGGCGTATGCGTTTTTTCCTGAATATATTCAGGAAAAAACGCATACGCCCTTTTTGGCCAACCAAGCAACCTGGAAAGGCAAATCAGCGCTACAAAGAAGTCTCGCTTCCCATCGGTCAAAAGGGCCATGCTGAAAAAAGTGTCAAAACCAGAAATGCAGGACAGGCCATGGAGAAATGGGAGCCTTGCTACACTGATGGGCGGGATGTAAATTGCCAACAGCCACTCTGGAGAAGTGTACGGTGTGTCCTGAAACATCTAAAAAACACAGCTTAGAGAGCATAGGGCACTTCCACGCATGGGGGGATAAAGTGGGAAAATTGAAAATCCGCAAGACACAAGCACCCCAAAGTTTAGGGCTGCTCTGTTGACAAGGACCTCCACTTCATTCCACCTTAAATATCCCAGGAAAGCGAAAACTGGATAAAAAAGTTGTGGTCCTTATGTACAATGGAATATCACTCAGCCATGAAATCAATGTCATAAGGCTAGTAGCAGCATGATGAGTGGATTTAGGTAAGACGATTCTAAGTGAAATAAGTCACACAGAAAAGGACACTTCTCATAAGGTGTCACTTATAGAGGGAATGTAAAAACCGTTACACTTGAACTGAATTACAAAACAGAACAGAGTCACACATGCAGAAAACACACTATGGCTGCTTAACGGGAAAGGTGAGGTGGGGTGATCCATAAAACAAGAGCTTCAAATTAGCTCAGATACCGTTCCATCAACCCAATATGTAATAGACAAGACCTACTCCTTGCTCAGAGAACTGGACTCAACACGCCCGATTCACCGCACAAGAATATATCTGACTAGTAATAATCTTAAAACCTATGTATTGATATCTCTCTGTTAGTGTGTCAAGTGGGTGTAAAGCGGCATAAACACAGCCGTGAAAAGCAGCTAAACCCCATTATAAAAATAAATTACTTTTAAAAACCCATGAAACAAAGACAGGGAAAGAGAGAGAAATTCTTACACAATTCGTTCAGGGGCTGTGATGCAACCTGGATTGACCATATCTAGACCCACAGCTGGATGAGACATAAGGGTGGACACTCTTGGGGCTGAGAGGTTTGGTGAGGTTGGGTGAGCAAACGCAGACCCTTTCAAGTAATACTGCGTGCTACCCATCGCATGGGTCCCAAATCTCCAGGTTCAAGGGCATCTTCCTACATCGAAAACATGCATGAGAAACCCAGAAGATGGTACACCGTGTGATGGGGAAAGGTTTCTAAAACGCACCTCATTTCTCATCTCCTTGTTCTCGGGTTCGCCATTCCAGCCACTTTACTAGCAATCTCCCTACTTGGAGCATCAGCACCTTTAACCTCCTGTTCCGTACAGGTTGCAATTTGTCCTGAGGATGAACGGGAAGACGGGGAACCAATGAGAGACTAGCTCTTGGTGTTGGGACAGGCACAGGTCACTCTATTTTCCCATCAGGAAGAAGAATTAACCACAGGCTCAGCCTGCCCCCCGGAACCAGAACAGGGCCTGAAGCCATCCTGCGCTTTTGCGGCCAGCTCCCAAAAAAGCGACTTGTAAAATGGAGCTTCAGGGCACTGCAATTCACAAACCTGCAGAGTTATAAATGATAACTCTCGTCCACAGATATATTGAGGGAAGGCAAAGAAGAGGATTTGAAATCAAGGCAGAATTGCAGGAAACAGATTTCAGGAGGTAGATTCGAATCGCCTTTAAAGCACATGAAAAGCGGCAAAACGTTGACAATGATGCCCTTGGCCAAAAAGGGCGTATGCGTTTTTTCCTGAATATATTCAGGAAAAAACGCATACGCCCTTTTTGGCCAACCAAGCAACCTGGAAAGGCAAATCAGCGCTACAAAGAAGTCTCGCTTCCCATCGGTCAAAAGGGCCATGCTGAAAAAAGTGTCAAAACCAGAAATGCAGGACAGGCCATGGAGAAATGGGAGCCTTGCTACACTGATGGGCGGGATGTAAATTGCCAACAGCCACTCTGGAGAAGTGTACGGTGTGTCCTGAAACATCTAAAAAACACAGCTTAGAGAGCATAGGGCACTTCCACGCATGGGGGGATAAAGTGGGAAAATTGAAAATCCGCAAGACACAAGCACCCCAAAGTTTAGGGCTGCTCTGTTGACAAGGACCTCCACTTCATTCCACCTTAAATATCCCAGGAAAGCGAAAACTGGATAAAAAAGTTGTGGTCCTTATGTACAATGGAATATCACTCAGCCATGAAATCAATGTCATAAGGCTAGTAGCAGCATGATGAGTGGATTTAGGTAAGACGATTCTAAGTGAAATAAGTCACACAGAAAAGGACACTTCTCATAAGGTGTCACTTATAGAGGGAATGTAAAAACCGTTACACTTGAACTGAATTACAAAACAGAACAGAGTCACACATGCAGAAAACACACTATGGCTGCTTAACGGGAAAGGTGAGGTGGGGTGATCCATAAAACAAGAGCTTCAAATTAGCTCAGATACCGTTCCATCAACCCAATATGTAATAGACAAGACCTACTCCTTGCTCAGAGAACTGGACTCAACACGCCCGATTCACCGCACAAGAATATATCTGACTAGTAATAATCTTAAAACCTATGTATTGATATCTCTCTGTTAGTGTGTCAAGTGGGTGTAAAGCGGCATAAACACAGCCGTGAAAAGCAGCTAAACCCCATTATAAAAATAAATTACTTTTAAAAACCCATGAAACAAAGACAGGGAAAGAGAGAGAAATTCTTACACAATTCGTTCAGGGGCTGTGATGCAACCTGGATTGACCATATCTAGACCCACAGCTGGATGAGACATAAGGGTGGACACTCTTGGGGCTGAGAGGTTTGGTGAGGTTGGGTGAGCAAACGCAGACCCTTTCAAGTAATACTGCGTGCTACCCATCGCATGGGTCCCAAATCTCCAGGTTCAAGGGCATCTTCCTACATCGAAAACATGCATGAGAAACCCAGAAGATGGTACACCGTGTGATGGGGAAAGGTTTCTAAAACGCACCTCATTTCTCATCTCCTTGTTCTCGGGTTCGCCATTCCAGCCACTTTACTAGCAATCTCCCTACTTGGAGCATCAGCACCTTTAACCTCCTGTTCCGTACAGGTTGCAATTTGTCCTGAGGATGAACGGGAAGACGGGGAACCAATGAGAGACTAGCTCTTGGTGTTGGGACAGGCACAGGTCACTCTATTTTCCCATCAGGAAGAAGAATTAACCACAGGCTCAGCCTGCCCCCCGGAACCAGAACAGGGCCTGAAGCCATCCTGCGCTTTTGCGGCCAGCTCCCAAAAAAGCGACTTGTAAAATGGAGCTTCAGGGCACTGCAATTCACAAACCTGCAGAGTTATAAATGATAACTCTCGTCCACAGATATATTGAGGGAAGGCAAAGAAGAGGATTTGAAATCAAGGCAGAATTGCAGGAAACAGATTTCAGGAGGTAGATTCGAATCGCCTTTAAAGCACATGAAAAGCGGCAAAACGTTGACAATGATGCCCTTGGCCAAAAAGGGCGTATGCGTTTTTTCCTGAATATATTCAGGAAAAAACGCATACGCCCTTTTTGGCCAACCAAGCAACCTGGAAAGGCAAATCAGCGCTACAAAGAAGTCTCGCTTCCCATCGGTCAAAAGGGCCATGCTGAAAAAAGTGTCAAAACCAGAAATGCAGGACAGGCCATGGAGAAATGGGAGCCTTGCTACACTGATGGGCGGGATGTAAATTGCCAACAGCCACTCTGGAGAAGTGTACGGTGTGTCCTGAAACATCTAAAAAACACAGCTTAGAGAGCATAGGGCACTTCCACGCATGGGGGGATAAAGTGGGAAAATTGAAAATCCGCAAGACACAAGCACCCCAAAGTTTAGGGCTGCTCTGTTGACAAGGACCTCCACTTCATTCCACCTTAAATATCCCAGGAAAGCGAAAACTGGATAAAAAAGTTGTGGTCCTTATGTACAATGGAATATCACTCAGCCATGAAATCAATGTCATAAGGCTAGTAGCAGCATGATGAGTGGATTTAGGTAAGACGATTCTAAGTGAAATAAGTCACACAGAAAAGGACACTTCTCATAAGGTGTCACTTATAGAGGGAATGTAAAAACCGTTACACTTGAACTGAATTACAAAACAGAACAGAGTCACACATGCAGAAAACACACTATGGCTGCTTAACGGGAAAGGTGAGGTGGGGTGATACATAAAACAAGAGCTTCAAATTAGCTCAGATACCGTTCCATCAACCCAATATGTAATAGACAAGACCTACTCCTTGCTCAGAGAACTGGACTCAACACGCCCGATTCACCGCACAAGAATATATCTGACTAGTAATAATCTTAAAACCTATGTATTGATATCTCTCTGTTAGTGTGTCAAGTGGGTGTAAAGCGGCATAAACACAGCCGTGAAAAGCAGCTAAACCCCATTATAAAAATAAATTACTTTTAAAAACCCATGAAACAAAGACAGGGAAAGAGAGAGAAATTCTTACACAATTCGTTCAGGGGCTGTGATGCAACCTGGATTGACCATATCTAGACCCACAGCTGGATGAGACATAAGGGTGGACACTCTTGGGGCTGAGAGGTTTGGTGAGGTTGGGTGAGCAAACGCAGACCCTTTAAAGTAATACTGCGTGCTACCCATCGCATGGGTCCCAAATCTCCAGGTTCAAGGGCATCTTCCTACATCGAAAACATGCATGAGAAACCCAGAAGATGGTACACCGTGTGATGGGGAAAGGTTTCTAAAACGCACCTCATTTCTCATCTCCTTGTGCTCGGGTTCGCCATTCCAGCCACTTTACTAGCAATCTCCCTACTTGGAGCATCAGCACCTTTAACCTCCTGTTCCGTACAGGTTGCAATTTGTCCTGAGGATGAACGGGAAGACGGGGAACCAATGAGAGACTAGCTCTTGGTGTTGGGACAGGCACAGGTCACTCTATTTTCCCATCAGGAAGAAGAATTAACCACAGGCTCAGCCTGCCCCCCGGAACCAGAACAGGGCCTGAAGCCATCCTGCGCTTTTGCGGCCAGCTCCCAAAAAAGCGACTTGTAAAATGGAGCTTCAGGGCACTGCAATTCACAAACCTGCAGAGTTATAAATGATAACTCTCGTCCACAGATATATTGAGGGAAGGCAAAGAAGAGGATTTGAAATCAAGGCAGAATTGCAGGAAACAGATTTCAGGAGGTAGATTCGAATCGCCTTTAAAGCACATGAAAAGCGGCAAAACGTTGACAATGATGCCCTTGGCCAAAAAGGGCGTATGCGTTTTTTCCTGAATATATTCAGGAAAAAACGCATACGCCCTTTTTGGCCAACCAAGCAACCTGGAAAGGCAAATCAGCGCTACAAAGAAGTCTCGCTTCCCATCGGTCAAAAGGGCCATGCTGAAAAAAGTGTCAAAACCAGAAATGCAGGACAGGCCATGGAGAAATGGGAGCCTTGCTACACTGATGGGCGGGATGTAAATTGCCAACAGCCACTCTGGAGAAGTGTACGGTGTGTCCTGAAACATCTAAAAAACACAGCTTAGAGAGCATAGGGCACTTCCACGCATGGGGGGATAAAGTGGGAAAATTGAAAATCCGCAAGACACAAGCACCCCAAAGTTTAGGGCTGCTCTGTTGACAAGGACCTCCACTTCATTCCACCTTAAATATCCCAGGAAAGCGAAAACTGGATAAAAAAGTTGTGGTCCTTATGTACAATGGAATATCACTCAGCCATGAAATCAATGTCATAAGGCTAGTAGCAGCATGATGAGTGGATTTAGGTAAGACGATTCTAAGTGAAATAAGTCACACAGAAAAGGACACTTCTCATAAGGTGTCACTTATAGAGGGAATGTAAAAACCGTTACACTTGAACTGAATTACAAAACAGAACAGAGTCACACATGCAGAAAACACACTATGGCTGCTTAACGGGAAAGGTGAGGTGGGGTGATACATAAAACAAGAGCTTCAAATTAGCTCAGATACCGTTCCATCAACCCAATATGTAATAGACAAGACCTACTCCTTGCTCAGAGAACTGGACTCAACACGCCCGATTCACCGCACAAGAATATATCTGACTAGTAATAATCTTAAAACCTATGTATTGATATCTCTCTGTTAGTGTGTCAAGTGGGTGTATAGCGGCATAAACACAGCCGTGAAAAGCAGCTAAACCCCATTATAAAAATAAATTACTTTTAAAAACCCATGAAACAAAGACAGGGAAAGAGAGAGAAATTCTTACACAATTCGTTCAGGGGCTGTGATGCAACCTGGATTGACCATATCTAGACCCACAGCTGGATGAGACATAAGGGTGGACACTCTTGGGGCTGAGAGGTTTGGTGAGGTTGGGTGAGCAAACGCAGACCCTTTAAAGTAATACTGCGTGCTACCCATCGCATGGGTCCCAAATCTCCAGGTTCAAGGGCATCTTCCTACATCGAAAACATGCATGAGAAACCCAGAAGATGGTACACCGTGTGATGGGGAAAGGTTTCTAAAACGCACCTCATTTCTCATCTCCTTGTGCTCGGGTTCGCCATTCCAGCCACTTTACTAGCAATCTCCCTACTTGGAGCATCAGCACCTTTAACCTCCTGTTCCGTACAGGTTGCAATTTGTCCTGAGGATGAACGGGAAGACGGGGAACCAATGAGAGACTAGCTCTTGGTGTTGGGACAGGCACAGGTCACTCTATTTTCCCATCAGGAAGAAGAATTAACCACAGGCTCAGCCTGCCCCCCGGAACCAGAACAGGGCCTGAAGCCATCCTGCGCTTTTGCGGCCAGCTCCCAAAAAAGCGACTTGTAAAATGGAGCTTCAGGGCACTGCAATTCACAAACCTGCAGAGTTATAAATGATAACTCTCGTCCACAAATATATTGAGGGAAGGCAAAGAAGAGGATTTGAAATCAAGGCAGAATTGCAGGAAACAGATTTCAGGAGGTAGATTCGAATCGCCTTTAAAGCACATGAAAAGCGGCAAAACGTTGACAATGATGCCCTTGGCCAAAAAGGGCGTATGCGTTTTTTCCTGAATATATTCAGGAAAAAACGCATACGCCCTTTTTGGCCAACCAAGCAACCTGGAAAGGCAAATCAGCGCTACAAAGAAGTCTCGCTTCCCATCGGTCAAAAGGGCCATGCTGAAAAAAGTGTCAAAACCAGAAATGCAGGACAGGCCATGGAGAAATGGGAGCCTTGCTACACTGATGGGCGGGATGTAAATTGCCAACAGCCACTCTGGAGAAGTGTACGGTGTGTCCTGAAACATCTAAAAAACACAGCTTAGAGAGCATAGGGCACTTCCACGCATGGGGGGATAAAGTGGGAAAATTGAAAATCCGCAAGACACAAGCACCCCAAAGTTTAGGGCTGCTCTGTTGACAAGGACCTCCACTTCATTCCACCTTAAATATCCCAGGAAAGCGAAAACTGGATAAAAAAGTTGTGGTCCTTATGTACAATGGAATATCACTCAGCCATGAAATCAATGTCATAAGGCTAGTAGCAGCATGATGAGTGGATTTAGGTAAGACGATTCTAAGTGAAATAAGTCACACAGAAAAGGACACTTCTCATAAGGTGTCACTTATAGAGGGAATGTAAAAACCGTTACACTTGAACTGAATTACAAAACAGAACAGAGTCACACATGCAGAAAACACACTATGGCTGCTTAACGGGAAAGGTGAGGTGGGGTGATACATAAAACAAGAGCTTCAAATTAGCTCAGATACCGTTCCATCAACCCAATATGTAATAGACAAGACCTACTCCTTGCTCAGAGAACTGGACTCAACACGCCCGATTCAACGCACAAGAATATATCTGACTAGTAATAATCTTAAAACCTATGTATTGATATCTCTCTGTTAGTGTGTCAAGTGGGTGTAAAGCGGCATAAACACAGCCGTGAAAAGCAGCTAAACCCCATTATAAAAATAAATTACTTTTAAAAACCCATGAAACAAAGACAGGGAAAGAGAGAGAAATTCTTACACAATTCGTTCAGGGGCTGTGATGCAACCTGGATTGACCATATCTAGACCCACAGCTGGATGAGACATAAGGGTGGACACTCTTGGGGCTGAGAGGTTTGGTGAGGTTGGGTGAGCAAACGCAGACCCTTTAAAGTAATACTGCGTGCTACCCATCGCATGGGTCCCAAATCTCCAGGTTCAAGGGCATCTTCCTACATCGAAAACATGCATGAGAAACCCAGAAGATGGTACACCGTGTGATGGGGAAAGGTTTCTAAAACGCACCTCATTTCTCATCTCCTTGTGCTCGGGTTCGCCATTCCAGCCACTTTACTAGCAATCTCCCTACTTGGAGCATCAGCACCTTTAACCTCCTGTTCCGTACAGGTTGCAATTTGTCCTGAGGATGAACGGGAAGACGGTGAACCAATGAGAGACTAGCTCTTGGTGTTGGGACAGGCACAGGTCACTCTATTTTCCCATCAGGAAGAAGAATTAACCACAGGCTCAGCCTGCCCCCCGGAACCAGAACAGGGCCTGAAGCCATCCTGCGCTTTTGCGGCCAGCTCCCAAAAAAGCGACTTGTAAAATGGAGCTTCAGGGCACTGCAATTCACAAACCTGCAGAGTTATAAATGATAACTCTCGTCCACAAATATATTGAGGGAAGGCAAAGAAGAGGATTTGAAATCAAGGCAGAATTGCAGGAAACAGATTTCAGGAGGTAGATTCGAATCGCCTTTAAAGCACATGAAAAGCGGCAAAACGTTGACAATGATGCCCTTGGCCAAAAAGGGCGTATGCGTTTTTTCCTGAATATATTCAGGAAAAAACGCATACGCCCTTTTTGGCCAACCAAGCAACCTGGAAAGGCAAATCAGCGCTACAAAGAAGTCTCGCTTCCCATCGGTCAAAAGGGCCATGCTGAAAAAAGTGTCAAAACCAGAAATGCAGGACAGGCCATGGAGAAATGGGAGCCTTGCTACACTGATGGGCGGGATGTAAATTGCCAACAGCCACTCTGGAGAAGTGTACGGTGTGTCCTGAAACATCTAAAAAACACAGCTTAGAGAGCATAGGGCACTTCCACGCATGGGGGGATAAAGTGGGAAAATTGAAAATCCGCAAGACACAAGCACCCCAAAGTTTAGGGCTGCTCTGTTGACAAGGACCTCCACTTCATTCCACCTTAAATATCCCAGGAAAGCGAAAAATGGATAAAAAAGTTGTGGTCCTTATGTACAATGGAATATCACTCAGCCATGAAATCAATGTCATAAGGCTAGTAGCAGCATGATGAGTGGATTTAGGTAAGACGATTCTAAGTGAAATAAGTCACACAGAAAAGGACACTTCTCATAAGGTGTCACTTATAGAGGGAATGTAAAAACCGTTACACTTGAACTGAATTACAAAACAGAACAGAGTCACACATGCAGAAAACACACTATGGCTGCTTAACGGGAAAGGTGAGGTGGGGTGATACATAAAACAAGAGCTTCAAATTAGCTCAGATACCGTTCCATCAACCCAATATGTAATAGACAAGACCTACTCCTTGCTCAGAGAACTGGACTCAACACGCCCGATTCACCGCACAAGAATATATCTGACTAGTAATAATCTTAAAACCTATGTATTGATATCTCTCTGTTAGTGTGTCAAGTGGGTGTAAAGCGGCATAAACACAGCCGTGAAAAGCAGCTAAACCCCATTATAAAAATAAATTACTTTTAAAAACCCATGAAACAAAGACAGGGAAAGAGAGAGAAATTCTTACACAATTCGTTCAGGGGCTGTGATGCAACCTGGATTGACCATATCTAGACCCACAGCTGGATGAGACATAAGGGTGGACACTCTTGGGGCTGAGAGGTTTGGTGAGGTTGGGTGAGCAAACGCAGACCCTTTAAAGTAATACTGCGTGCTACCCATCGCATGGGTCCCAAATCTCCAGGTTCAAGGGCATCTTCCTACATCGAAAACATGCATGAGAAACCCAGAAGATGGTACACCGTGTGATGGGGAAAGGTTTCTAAAACGCACCTCATTTCTCATCTCCTTGTGCTCGGGTTCGCCATTCCAGCCACTTTACTAGCAATCTCCCTACTTGGAGCATCAGCACCTTTAACCTCCTGTTCCGTACAGGTTGCAATTTGTCCTGAGGATGAACGGGAAGACGGGGAACCAATGAGAGACTAGCTCTTGGTGTTGGGACAGGCACAGGTCACTCTATTTTCCCATCAGGAAGAAGAATTAACCACAGGCTCAGCCTGCCCCCCGGAACCAGAACAGGGCCTGAAGCCATCCTGCGCTTTTGCGGCCAGCTCCCAAAAAAGCGACTTGTAAAATGGAGCTTCAGGGCACTGCAATTCACAAACCTGCAGAGTTATAAATGATAACTCTCGTCCACAAATATATTGAGGGAAGGCAAAGAAGAGGATTTGAAATCAAGGCAGAATTGCAGGAAACAGATTTCAGGAGGTAGATTCGAATCGCCTTTAAAGCACATGAAAAGCGGCAAAACGTTGACAATGATGCCCTTGGCCAAAAAGGGCGTATGCGTTTTTTCCTGAATATATTCAGGAAAAAACGCATACGCCCTTTTTGGCCAACCAAGCAACCTGGAAAGGCAAATCAGCGCTACAAAGAAGTCTCGCTTCCCATCGGTCAAAAGGGCCATGCTGAAAAAAGTGTCAAAACCAGAAATGCAGGACAGGCCATGGAGAAATGGGAGCCTTGCTACACTGATGGGCGGGATGTAAATTGCCAACAGCCACTCTGGAGAAGTGTACGGTGTGTCCTGAAACATCTAAAAAACACAGCTTAGAGAGCATAGGGCACTTCCACGCATGGGGGGATAAAGTGGGAAAATTGAAAATCCGCAAGACACAAGCACCCCAAAGTTTAGGGCTGCTCTGTTGACAAGGACCTCCACTTCATTCCACCTTAAATGTCCCAGGAAAGCGAAAAATGGATAAAAAAGTTGTGGTCCTTATGTACAATGGAATATCACTCAGCCATGAAATCAATGTCATAAGGCTAGTAGCAGCATGATGAGTGGATTTAGGTAAGACGATTCTAAGTGAAATAAGTCACACAGAAAAGGACACTTCTCATAAGGTGTCACTTATAGAGGGAATGTAAAAACCGTTACACTTGAACTGAATTACAAAACAGAACAGAGTCACACATGCAGAAAACACACTATGGCTGCTTAACGGGAAAGGTGAGGTGGGGTGATACATAAAACAAGAGCTTCAAATTAGCTCAGATACCGTTCCATCAACCCAATATGTAATAGACAAGACCTACTCCTTGCTCAGAGAACTGGACTCAACACGCCCGATTCACCGCACAAGAATATATCTGACTAGTAATAATCTTAAAACCTATGTATTGATATCTCTCTGTTAGTGTGTCAAGTGGGTGTAAAGCGGCATAAACACAGCCGTGAAAAGCAGCTAAACCCCATTATAAAAATAAATTACTTTTAAAAACCCATGAAACAAAGACAGGGAAAGAGAGAGAAATTCTTACACAATTCGTTCAGGGGCTGTGATGCAACCTGGATTGACCATATCTAGACCCACAGCTGGATGAGACATAAGGGTGGACACTCTTGGGGCTGAGAGGTTTGGTGAGGTTGGGTGAGCAAACGCAGACCCTTTAAAGTAATACTGCGTGCTACCCATCGCATGGGTCCCAAATCTCCAGGTTCAAGGGCATCTTCCTACATCGAAAACATGCATGAGAAACCCAGAAGATGGTACACCGTGTGATGGGGAAAGGTTTCTAAAACGCACCTCATTTCTCATCTCCTTGTGCTCGGGTTCGCCATTCCAGCCACTTTACTAGCAATCTCCCTACTTGGAGCATCAGCACCTTTAACCTCCTGTTCCGTACAGGTTGCAATTTGTCCTGAGGATGAACGGGAAGACGGGGAACCAATGAGAGACTAGCTCTTGGTGTTGGGACAGGCACAGGTCACTCTATTTTCCCATCAGGAAGAAGAATTAACCACAGGCTCAGCCTGCCCCCCGGAACCAGAACAGGGCCTGAAGCCATCCTGCGCTTTTGCGGCCAGCTCCCAAAAAAGCGACTTGTAAAATGGAGCTTCAGGGCACTGCAATTCACAAACCTGCAGAGTTATAAATGATAACTCTCGTCCACAAATATATTGAGGGAAGGCAAAGAAGAGGATTTGAAATCAAGGCAGAATTGCAGGAAACAGATTTCAGGAGGTAGATTCGAATCGCCTTTAAAGCACATGAAAAGCGGCAAAACGTTGACAATGATGCCCTTGGCCAAAAAGGGCGTATGCGTTTTTTCCTGAATATATTCAGGAAAAAACGCATACGCCCTTTTTGGCCAACCAAGCAACCTGGAAAGGCAAATCAGCGCTACAAAGAAGTCTCGCTTCCCATCGGTCAAAAGGGCCATGCTGAAAAAAGTGTCAAAACCAGAAATGCAGGACAGGCCATGGAGAAATGGGAGCCTTGCTACACTGATGGGCGGGATGTAAATTGCCAAAAGCCACTCTGGAGAAGTGTACGGTGTGTCCTGAAACATCTAAAAAACACAGCTTAGAGAGCATAGGGCACTTCCACGCATGGGGGGATAAAGTGGGAAAATTGAAAATCCGCAAGACACAAGCACCCCAAAGTTTAGGGCTGCTCTGTTGACAAGGACCTCCACTTCATTCCACCTTAAATATCCCAGGAAAGCGAAAAGTGGATAAAAAAGTTGTGGTCCTTATGTACAATGGAATATCACTCAGCCATGAAATCAATGTCATAAGGCTAGTAGCAGCATGATGAGTGGATTTAGGTAAGACGATTCTAAGTGAAATAAGTCACACAGAAAAGGACACTTCTCATAAGGTGTCACTTATAGAGGGAATGTAAAAACCGTTACACTTGAACTGAATTACAAAACAGAACAGAGTCACACATGCAGAAAACACACTATGGCTGCTTAACGGGAAAGGTGAGGTGGGGTGATACATAAAACAAGAGCTTCAAATTAGCTCAGATACCGTTCCATCAACCCAATATGTAATAGACAAGACCTACTCCTTGCTCAGAGAACTGGACTCAACACGCCCGATTCACCGCACAAGAATATATCTGACTAGTAATAATCTTAAAACCTATGTATTGATATCTCTCTGTTAGTGTGTCAAGTGGGTGTAAAGCGGCATAAACACAGCCGTGAAAAGCAGCTAAACCCCATTATAAAAATAAATTACTTTTAAAAACCCATGAAACAAAGACAGGGAAAGAGAGAGAAATTCTTACACAATTCGTTCAGGGGCTGTGATGCAACCTGGATTGACCATATCTAGACCCACAGCTGGATGAGACATAAGGGTGGACACTCTTGGGGCTGAGAGGTTTGGTGAGGTTGGGTGAGCAAACGCAGACCCTTTAAAGTAATACTGCGTGCTACCCATCGCATGGGTCCCAAATCTCCAGGTTCAAGGGCATCTTCCTACATCGAAAACATGCATGAGAAACCCAGAAGATGGTACACCGTGTGATGGGGAAAGGTTTCTAAAACGCACCTCATTTCTCATCTCCTTGTGCTCGGGTTCGCCATTCCAGCCACTTTACTAGCAATCTCCCTACTTGGAGCATCAGCACCTTTAACCTCCTGTTCCGTACAGGTTGCAATTTGTCCTGAGGATGAACGGGAAGACGGGGAACCAATGAGAGACTAGCTCTTGGTGTTGGGACAGGCACAGGTCACTCTATTTTCCCATCAGGAAGAAGAATTAACCACAGGCTCAGCCTGCCCCCCGGAACCAGAACAGGGCCTGAAGCCATCCTGCGCTTTTGCGGCCAGCTCCCAAAAAAGCGACTTGTAAAATGGAGCTTCAGGGCACTGCAATTCACAAACCTGCAGAGTTATAAATGATAACTCTCGTCCACAAATATATTGAGGGAAGGCAAAGAAGAGGATTTGAAATAAAGGCAGAATTGCAGGAAACAGATTTCAGGAGGTAGATTCGAATCGCCTTTAAAGCACATGAAAAGCGGCAAAACGTTGACAATGATGCCCTTGGCCAAAAAGGGCGTATGCGTTTTTTCCTGAATATATTCAGGAAAAAACGCATACGCCCTTTTTGGCCAACCAAGCAACCTGGAAAGGCAAATCAGCGCTACAAAGAAGTCTCGCTTCCCATCGGTCAAAAGGGCCATGCTGAAAAAAGTGTCAAAACCAGAAATGCAGGACAGGCCATGGAGAAATGGGAGCCTTGCTACACTGATGGGCGGGATGTAAATTGCCAACAGCCACTCTGGAGAAGTGTACGGTGTGTCCTGAAACATCTAAAAAACACAGCTTAGAGAGCATAGGGCACTTCCACGCATGGGGGGATAAAGTGGGAAAATTGAAAATCAGCAAGACACAAGCACCCCAAAGTTTAGGGCTGCTCTGTTGACAAGGACCTCCACTTCATTCCACCTTAAATGTCCCAGGAAAGCGAAAACTGGATAAAAAAGTTGTGGTCCTTATGTACAATGGAATATCACTCAGCCATGAAATCAATGTCATAAGGCTAGTAGCAGCATGATGAGTGGATTTAGGTAAGACGATTCTAAGTGAAATAAGTCACACAGAAAAGGACACTTCTCATAAGGTGTCACTTATAGAGGGAATGTAAAAACCGTTACACTTGAACTGAATTACAAAACAGAACAGAGTCACACATGCAGAAAACACACTATGGCTGCTTAACGGGAAAGGTGAGGTGGGGTGATACATAAAACAAGAGCTTCAAATTAGCTCAGATACCGTTCCATCAACCCAATATGTAATAGACAAGACCTACTCCTTGCTCAGAGAACTGGACTCAACACGCCCGATTCACCGCACAAGAATATATCTGACTAGTAATAATCTTAAAACCTATGTATTGATATCTCTCTGTTAGTGTGTCAAGTGGGTGTAAAGTGGCATAAACACAGCCGTGAAAAGCAGCTAAACCCCATTATAAAAATAAATTACTTTTAAAAACCCATGAAACAAAGACAGGGAAAGAGAGAGAAATTCTTACACAATTCGTTCAGGGGCTGTGATGCAACCTGGATTGACCATATCTAGACCCACAGCTGGATGAGACATAAGGGTGGACACTCTTGGGGCTGAGAGGTTTGGTGAGGTTGGGTGAGCAAACGCAGACCCTTTCAAGTAATACTGCGTGCTACCCATCGCATGGGTCCCAAATCTCCAGGTTCAAGGGCATCTTCCTACATCGAAAACATGCATGAGAAACCCAGAAGATGGTACACCGTGTGATGGGGAAAGGTTTCTAAAACGCACCTCATTTCTCATCTCCTTGTGCTCGGGTTCGCCATTCCAGCCACTTTACTAGCAATCTCCCTACTTGGAGCATCAGCACCTTTAACCTCCTGTTCCGTACAGGTTGCAATTTGTCCTGAGGATGAACGGGAAGACGGGGAACCAATGAGAGACTAGCTCTTGGTGTTGGGACAGGCACAGGTCACTCTATTTTCCCATCAGGAAGAAGAATTAACCACAGGCTCAGCCTGCCCCCCGGAACCAGAACAGGGCCTGAAGCCATCCTGCGCTTTTGCGGCCAGCTCCCAAAAAAGCGACTTGTAAAATGGAGCTTCAGGGCACTGCAATTCACAAACCTGCAGAGTTATAAATGATAACTCCCGTCCACAAATATATTGAGGGAAGGCAAAGAAGAGGATTTGAAATCAAGGCAGAATTGCAGGAAACAGATTTCAGGAGGTAGATTCGAATCGCCTTTAAAGCACATGAAAAGCGGCAAAACGTTGACAATGATGCCCTTGGCCAAAAAGGGCGTATGCGTTTTTTCCTGAATATATTCAGGAAAAAACGCATACGCCCTTTTTGGCCAACCAAGCAACGTGGAAAGGCAAATCAGCGCTACAAAGAAGTCTCGCTTCCCATCGGTCAAAAGGGCCATGCTGAAAAAAGTGTCAAAACCAGAAATGCAGGACAGGCCATGGAGAAATGGGAGCCTTGCTACACTGATGGGCGGGATGTAAATTGCCAACAGCCACTCTGGAGAAGTGTACGGTGTGTCCTGAAACATCTAAAAAACACAGCTTAGAGAGCATAGGGCACTTCCACGCATGGGGGGATAAAGTGGGAAAATTGAAAATCCGCAAGACACAAGCACCCCAAAGTTTAGGGCTGCTCTGTTGACAAGGACCTCCACTTCATTCCACCTTAAATATCCCAGGAAAGCGAAAACTGGATAAAAAAGTTGTGGTCCTTATGTACAATGGAATATCACTCAGCCATGAAATCAATGTCATAAGGCTAGTAGCAGCATGATGAGTGGATTTAGGTAAGACGATTCTAAGTGAAATAAGTCACACAGAAAAGGACACTTCTCATAAGGTGTCACTTATAGAGGGAATGTAAAAACCGTTACACTTGAACTGAATTACAAAACAGAACAGAGTCACACATGCAGAAAACACACTATGGCTGCTTAACGGGAAAGGTGAGGTGGGGTGATACATAAAACAAGAGCTTCAAATTAGCTCAGATACCGTTCCATCAACCCAATATGTAATAGACAAGACCTACTCCTTGCTCAGAGAACTGGACTCAACACGCCCGATTCAACGCACAAGAATATATCTGACTAGTAATAATCTTAAAACCTATGTATTGATATCTCTCTGTTAGTGTGTCAAGTGGGTGTAAAGCGGCATAAACACAGCCGTGAAAAGCAGCTAAACCCCATTATAAAAATAAATTACTTTTAAAAACCCATGAAACAAAGACAGGGAAAGAGAGAGAAATTCTTACACAATTCGTTCAGGGGCTGTGATGCAACCTGGATTGACCATATCTAGACCCACAGCTGGATGAGACATAAGGGTGGACACTCTTGGGGCTGAGAGGTTTGGTGAGGTTGGGTGAGCAAACGCAGACCCTTTAAAGTAATACTGCGTGCTACCCATCGCATGGGTCCCAAATCTCCAGGTTCAAGGGCATCTTCCTACATCGAAAACATGCATGAGAAACCCAGAAGATGGTACACCGTGTGATGGGGAAAGGTTTCTAAAACGCACCTCATTTCTCATCTCCTTGTGCTCGGGTTCGCCATTCCAGCCACTTTACTAGCAATCTCCCTACTTGGAGCATCAGCACCTTTAACCTCCTGTTCCGTACAGGTTGCAATTTGTCCTGAGGATGAACGGGAAGACGGTGAACCAATGAGAGACTAGCTCTTGGTGTTGGGACAGGCACAGGTCACTCTATTTTCCCATCAGGAAGAAGAATTAACCACAGGCTCAGCCTGCCCCCCGGAACCAGAACAGGGCCTGAAGCCATCCTGCGCTTTTGCGGCCAGCTCCCAAAAAAGCGACTTGTAAAATGGAGCTTCAGGGCACTGCAATTCACAAACCTGCAGAGTTATAAATGATAACTCTCGTCCACAAATATATTGAGGGAAGGCAAAGAAGAGGATTTGAAATCAAGGCAGAATTGCAGGAAACAGATTTCAGGAGGTAGATTCGAATCGCCTTTAAAGCACATGAAAAGCGGCAAAACGTTGACAATGATGCCCTTGGCCAAAAAGGGCGTATGCGTTTTTTCCTGAATATATTCAGGAAAAAACGCATACGCCCTTTTTGGCCAACCAAGCAACCTGGAAAGGCAAATCAGCGCTACAAAGAAGTCTCGCTTCCCATCGGTCAAAAGGGCCATGCTGAAAAAAGTGTCAAAACCAGAAATGCAGGACAGGCCATGGAGAAATGGGAGCCTTGCTACACTGATGGGCGGGATGTAAATTGCCAACAGCCACTCTGGAGAAGTGTACGGTGTGTCCTGAAACATCTAAAAAACACAGCTTAGAGAGCATAGGGCACTTCCACGCATGGGGGGATAAAGTGGGAAAATTGAAAATCCGCAAGACACAAGCACCCCAAAGTTTAGGGCTGCTCTGTTGACAAGGACCTCCACTTCATTCCACCTTAAATATCCCAGGAAAGCGAAAACTGGATAAAAAAGTTGTGGTCCTTATGTACAATGGAATATCACTCAGCCATGAAATCAATGTCATAAGGCTAGTAGCAGCATGATGAGTGGATTTAGGTAAGACGATTCTAAGTGAAATAAGTCACACAGAAAAGGACACTTCTCATAAGGTGTCACTTATAGAGGGAATGTAAAAACCGTTACACTTGAACTGAATTACAAAACAGAACAGAGTCACACATGCAGAAAACACACTATGGCTGCTTAACGGGAAAGGTGAGGTGGGGTGATACATAAAACAAGAGCTTCAAATTAGCTCAGATACCGTTCCATCAACCCAATATGTAATAGACAAGACCTACTCCTTGCTCAGAGAACTGGACTCAACACGCCCGATTCACCGCACAAGAATATATCTGACTAGTAATAATCTTAAAACCTATGTATTGATATCTCTCTGTTAGTGTGTCAAGTGGGTGTAAAGCGGCATAAACACAGCCGTGAAAAGCAGCTAAACCCCATTATAAAAATAAATTACTTTTAAAAACCCATGAAACAAAGACAGGGAAAGAGAGAGAAATTCTTACACAATTCGTTCAGGGGCTGTGATGCAACCTGGATTGACCATATCTAGACCCACAGCTGGATGAGACATAAGGGTGGACACTCTTGGGGCTGAGAGGTTTGGTGAGGTTGGGTGAGCAAACGCAGACCCTTTAAAGTAATACTGCGTGCTACCCATCGCATGGGTCCCAAATCTCCAGGTTCAAGGGCATCTTCCTACATCGAAAACATGCATGAGAAACCCAGAAGATGGTACACCGTGTGATGGGGAAAGGTTTCTAAAACGCACCTCATTTCTCATCTCCTTGTGCTCGGGTTCGCCATTCCAGCCACTTTACTAGCAATCTCCCTACTTGGAGCATCAGCACCTTTAACCTCCTGTTCCGTACAGGTTGCAATTTGTCCTGAGGATGAACGGGAAGACGGGGAACCAATGAGAGACTAGCTCTTGGTGTTGGGACAGGCACAGGTCACTCTATTTTCCCATCAGGAAGAAGAATTAACCACAGGCTCAGCCTGCCCCCCGGAACCAGAACAGGGCCTGAAGCCATCCTGCGCTTTTGCGGCCAGCTCCCAAAAAAGCGACTTGTAAAATGGAGCTTCAGGGCACTGCAATTCACAAACCTGCAGAGTTATAAATGATAACTCTCGTCCACAAATATATTGAGGGAAGGCAAAGAAGAGGATTTGAAATCAAGGCAGAATTGCAGGAAACAGATTTCAGGAGGTAGATTCGAATCGCCTTTAAAGCACATGAAAAGCGGCAAAACGTTGACAATGATGCCCTTGGCCAAAAAGGGCGTATGCGTTTTTTCCTGAATATATTCAGGAAAAAACGCATACGCCCTTTTTGGCCAACCAAGCAACGTGGAAAGGCAAATCAGCGCTACAAAGAAGTCTCGCTTCCCATCGGTCAAAAGGGCCATGCTGAAAAAAGTGTCAAAACCAGAAATGCAGGACAGGCCATGGAGAAATGGGAGCCTTGCTACACTGATGGGCGGGATGTAAATTGCCAACAGCCACTCTGGAGAAGTGTACGGTGTGTCCTGAAACATCTAAAAAACACAGCTTAGAGAGCATAGGGCACTTCCACGCATGGGGGGATAAAGTGGGAAAATTGAAAATCCGCAAGACACAAGCACCCCAAAGTTTAGGGCTGCTCTGTTGACAAGGACCTCCACTTCATTCCACCTTAAATGTCCCAGGAAAGCGAAAACTGGATAAAAAAGTTGTGGTCCTTATGTACAATGGAATATCACTCAGCCATGAAATCAATGTCATAAGGCTAGTAGCAGCATGATGAGTGGATTTAGGTAAGACGATTCTAAGTGAAATAAGTCACACAGAAAAGGACACTTCTCATAAGGTGTCACTTATAGAGGGAATGTAAAAACCGTTACACTTGAACTGAATTACAAAACAGAACAGAGTCACACATGCAGAAAACACACTATGGCTGCTTAACGGGAAAGGTGAGGTGGGGTGATACATAAAACAAGAGCTTCAAATTAGCTCAGATACCGTTCCATCAACCCAATATGTAATAGACAAGACCTACTCCTTGCTCAGAGAACTGGACTCAACACGCCCGATTCACCGCACAAGAATATATCTGACTAGTAATAATCTTAAAACCTATGTATTGATATCTCTCTGTTAGTGTGTCAAGTGGGTGTAAAGCGGCATAAACACAGCCGTGAAAAGCAGCTAAACCCCATTATAAAAATAAATTACTTTTAAAAACCCATGAAACAAAGACAGGGAAAGAGAGAGAAATTCTTACACAATTCGTTCAGGGGCTGTGATGCAACCTGGATTGACCATATCTAGACCCACAGCTGGATGAGACATAAGGGTGGACACTCTTGGGGCTGAGAGGTTTGGTGAGGTTGGGTGAGCAAACGCAGACCCTTTAAAGTAATACTGCGTGCTACCCATCGCATGGGTCCCAAATCTCCAGGTTCAAGGGCATCTTCCTACATCGAAAACATGCATGAGAAACCCAGAAGATGGTACACCGTGTGATGGGGAAAGGTTTCTAAAACGCACCTCATTTCTCATCTCCTTGTGCTCGGGTTCGCCATTCCAGCCACTTTACTAGCAATCTCCCTACTTGGAGCATCAGCACCTTTAACCTCCTGTTCCGTACAGGTTGCAATTTGTCCTGAGGATGAACGGGAAGACGGGGAACCAATGAGAGACTAGCTCTTGGTGTTGGGACAGGCACAGGTCACTCTATTTTCCCATCAGGAAGAAGAATTAACCACAGGCTCAGCCTGCCCCCCGGAACCAGAACAGGGCCTGAAGCCATCCTGCGCTTTTGCGGCCAGCTCCCAAAAAAGCGACTTGTAAAATGGAGCTTCAGGGCACTGCAATTCACAAACCTGCAGAGTTATAAATGATAACTCTCGTCCACAAATATATTGAGGGAAGGCAAAGAAGAGGATTTGAAATCAAGGCAGAATTGCAGGAAACAGATTTCAGGAGGTAGATTCGAATCGCCTTTAAAGCACATGAAAAGCGGCAAAACGTTGACAATGATGCCCTTGGCCAAAAAGGGCGTATGCGTTTTTTCCTGAATATATTCAGGAAAAAACGCATACGCCCTTTTTGGCCAACCAAGCAACCTGGAAAGGCAAATCAGCGCTACAAAGAAGTCTCGCTTCCCATCGGTCAAAAGGGCCATGCTGAAAAAAGTGTCAAAACCAGAAATGCAGGACAGGCCATGGAGAAATGGGAGCCTTGCTACACTGATGGGCGGGATGTAAATTGCCAAAAGCCACTCTGGAGAAGTGTACGGTGTGTCCTGAAACATCTAAAAAACACAGCTTAGAGAGCATAGGGCACTTCCACGCATGGGGGGATAAAGTGGGAAAATTGAAAATCCGCAAGACACAAGCACCCCAAAGTTTAGGGCTGCTCTGTTGACAAGGACCTCCACTTCATTCCACCTTAAATATCCCAGGAAAGCGAAAACTGGATAAAAAAGTTGTGGTCCTTATGTACAATGGAATATCACTCAGCCATGAAATCAATGTCATAAGGCTAGTAGCAGCATGATGAGTGGATTTAGGTAAGACGATTCTAAGTGAAATAAGTCACACAGAAAAGGACACTTCTCATAAGGTGTCACTTATAGAGGGAATGTAAAAACCGTTACACTTGAACTGAATTACAAAACAGAACAGAGTCACACATGCAGAAAACACACTATGGCTGCTTAACGGGAAAGGTGAGGTGGGGTGATACATAAAACAAGAGCTTCAAATTAGCTCAGATACCGTTCCATCAACCCAATATGTAATAGACAAGACCTACTCCTTGCTCAGAGAACTGGACTCAACACGCCCGATTCACCGCACAAGAATATATCTGACTAGTAATAATCTTAAAACCTATGTATTGATATCTCTCTGTTAGTGTGTCAAGTGGGTGTAAAGCGGCATAAACACAGCCGTGAAAAGCAGCTAAACCCCATTATAAAAATAAATTACTTTTAAAAACCCATGAAACAAAGACAGGGAAAGAGAGAGAAATTCTTACACAATTCGTTCAGGGGCTGTGATGCAACCTGGATTGACCATATCTAGACCCACAGCTGGATGAGACATAAGGGTGGACACTCTTGGGGCTGAGAGGTTTGGTGAGGTTGGGTGAGCAAACGCAGACCCTTTAAAGTAATACTGCGTGCTACCCATCGCATGGGTCCCAAATCTCCAGGTTCAAGGGCATCTTCCTACATCGAAAACATGCATGAGAAACCCAGAAGATGGTACACCGTGTGATGGGGAAAGGTTTCTAAAACGCACCTCATTTCTCATCTCCTTGTGCTCGGGTTCGCCATTCCAGCCACTTTACTAGCAATCTCCCTACTTGGAGCATCAGCACCTTTAACCTCCTGTTCCGTACAGGTTGCAATTTGTCCTGAGGATGAACGGGAAGACGGGGAACCAATGAGAGACTAGCTCTTGGTGTTGGGACAGGCACAGGTCACTCTATTTTCCCATCAGGAAGAAGAATTAACCACAGGCTCAGCCTGCCCCCCGGAACCAGAACAGGGCCTGAAGCCATCCTGCGCTTTTGCGGCCAGCTCCCAAAAAAGCGACTTGTAAAATGGAGCTTCAGGGCACTGCAATTCACAAACCTGCAGAGTTATAAATGATAACTCTCGTCCACAAATATATTGAGGGAAGGCAAAGAAGAGGATTTGAAATCAAGGCAGAATTGCAGGAAACAGATTTCAGGAGGTAGATTCGAATCGCCTTTAAAGCACATGAAAAGCGGCAAAACGTTGACAATGATGCCCTTGGCCAAAAAGGGCGTATGCGTTTTTTCCTGAATATATTCAGGAAAAAACGCATACGCCCTTTTTGGCCAACCAAGCAACCTGGAAAGGCAAATCAGCGCTACAAAGAAGTCTCGCTTCCCATCGGTCAAAAGGGCCATGCTGAAAAAAGTGTCAAAACCAGAAATGCAGGACAGGCCATGGAGAAATGGGAGCCTTGCTACACTGATGGGCGGGATGTAAATTGCCAACAGCCACTCTGGAGAAGTGTACGGTGTGTCCTGAAACATCTAAAAAACACAGCTTAGAGAGCATAGGGCACTTCCACGCATGGGGGGATAAAGTGGGAAAATTGAAAATCCGCAAGACACAAGCACCCCAAAGTTTAGGGCTGCTCTGTTGACAAGGACCTCCACTTCATTCCACCTTAAATGTCCCAGGAAAGCGAAAACTGGATAAAAAAGTTGTGGTCCTTATGTACAATGGAATATCACTCAGCCATGAAATCAATGTCATAAGGCTAGTAGCAGCATGATGAGTGGATTTAGGTAAGACGATTCTAAGTGAAATAAGTCACACAGAAAAGGACACTTCTCATAAGGTGTCACTTATAGAGGGAATGTAAAAACCGTTACACTTGAACTGAATTACAAAACAGAACAGAGTCACACATGCAGAAAACACACTATGGCTGCTTAACGGGAAAGGTGAGGTGGGGTGATACATAAAACAAGAGCTTCAAATTAGCTCAGATACCGTTCCATCAACCCAATATGTAATAGACAAGACCTACTCCTTGCTCAGAGAACTGGACTCAACACGCCCGATTCACCGCACAAGAATATATCTGACTAGTAATAATCTTAAAACCTATGTATTGATATCTCTCTGTTAGTGTGTCAAGTGGGTGTAAAGCGGCATAAACACAGCCGTGAAAAGCAGCTAAACCCCATTATAAAAATAAATTACTTTTAAAAACCCATGAAACAAAGACAGGGAAAGAGAGAGAAATTCTTACACAATTCGTTCAGGGGCTGTGATGCAACCTGGATTGACCATATCTAGACCCACAGCTGGATGAGACATAAGGGTGGACACTCTTGGGGCTGAGAGGTTTGGTGAGGTTGGGTGAGCAAACGCAGACCCTTTAAAGTAATACTGCGTGCTACCCATCGCATGGGTCCCAAATCTCCAGGTTCAAGGGCATCTTCCTACATCGAAAACATGCATGAGAAACCCAGAAGATGGTACACCGTGTGATGGGGAAAGGTTTCTAAAACGCACCTCATTTCTCATCTCCTTGTGCTCGGGTTCGCCATTCCAGCCACTTTACTAGCAATCTCCCTACTTGGAGCATCAGCACCTTTAACCTCCTGTTCCGTACAGGTTGCAATTTGTCCTGAGGATGAACGGGAAGACGGGGAACCAATGAGAGACTAGCTCTTGGTGTTGGGACAGGCACAGGTCACTCTATTTTCCCATCAGGAAGAAGAATTAACCACAGGCTCAGCCTGCCCCCCGGAACCAGAACAGGGCCTGAAGCCATCCTGCGCTTTTGCGGCCAGCTCCCAAAAAAGCGACTTGTAAAATGGAGCTTCAGGGCACTGCAATTCACAAACCTGCAGAGTTATAAATGATAACTCTCGTCCACAAATATATTGAGGGAAGGCAAAGAAGAGGATTTGAAATCAAGGCAGAATTGCAGGAAACAGATTTCAGGAGGTAGATTCGAATCGCCTTTAAAGCACATGAAAAGCGGCAAAACGTTGACAATGATGCCCTTGGCCAAAAAGGGCGTATGCGTTTTTTCCTGAATATATTCAGGAAAAAACGCATACGCCCTTTTTGGCCAACCAAGCAACCTGGAAAGGCAAATCAGCGCTACAAAGAAGTCTCGCTTCCCATCGGTCAAAAGGGCCATGCTGAAAAAAGTGTCAAAACCAGAAATGCAGGACAGGCCATGGAGAAATGGGAGCCTTGCTACACTGATGGGCGGGATGTAAATTGCCAAAAGCCACTCTGGAGAAGTGTACGGTGTGTCCTGAAACATCTAAAAAACACAGCTTAGAGAGCATAGGGCACTTCCACGCATGGGGGGATAAAGTGGGAAAATTGAAAATCCGCAAGACACAAGCACCCCAAAGTTTAGGGCTGCTCTGTTGACAAGGACCTCCACTTCATTCCACCTTAAATATCCCAGGAAAGCGAAAAGTGGATAAAAAAGTTGTGGTCCTTATGTACAATGGAATATCACTCAGCCATGAAATCAATGTCATAAGGCTAGTAGCAGCATGATGAGTGGATTTAGGTAAGACGATTCTAAGTGAAATAAGTCACACAGAAAAGGACACTTCTCATAAGGTGTCACTTATAGAGGGAATGTAAAAACCGTTACACTTGAACTGAATTACAAAACAGAACAGAGTCACACATGCAGAAAACACACTATGGCTGCTTAACGGGAAAGGTGAGGTGGGGTGATACATAAAACAAGAGCTTCAAATTAGCTCAGATACCGTTCCATCAACCCAATATGTAATAGACAAGACCTACTCCTTGCTCAGAGAACTGGACTCAACACGCCCGATTCACCGCACAAGAATATATCTGACTAGTAATAATCTTAAAACCTATGTATTGATATCTCTCTGTTAGTGTGTCAAGTGGGTGTAAAGCGGCATAAACACAGCCGTGAAAAGCAGCTAAACCCCATTATAAAAATAAATTACTTTTAAAAACCCATGAAACAAAGACAGGGAAAGAGAGAGAAATTCTTACACAATTCGTTCAGGGGCTGTGATGCAACCTGGATTGACCATATCTAGACCCACAGCTGGATGAGACATAAGGGTGGACACTCTTGGGGCTGAGAGGTTTGGTGAGGTTGGGTGAGCAAACGCAGACCCTTTAAAGTAATACTGCGTGCTACCCATCGCATGGGTCCCAAATCTCCAGGTTCAAGGGCATCTTCCTACATCGAAAACATGCATGAGAAACCCAGAAGATGGTACACCGTGTGATGGGGAAAGGTTTCTAAAACGCACCTCATTTCTCATCTCCTTGTGCTCGGGTTCGCCATTCCAGCCACTTTACTAGCAATCTCCCTACTTGGAGCATCAGCACCTTTAACCTCCTGTTCCGTACAGGTTGCAATTTGTCCTGAGGATGAACGGGAAGACGGGGAACCAATGAGAGACTAGCTCTTGGTGTTGGGACAGGCACAGGTCACTCTATTTTCCCATCAGGAAGAAGAATTAACCACAGGCTCAGCCTGCCCCCCGGAACCAGAACAGGGCCTGAAGCCATCCTGCGCTTTTGCGGCCAGCTCCCAAAAAAGCGACTTGTAAAATGGAGCTTCAGGGCACTGCAATTCACAAACCTGCAGAGTTATAAATGATAACTCTCGTCCACAAATATATTGAGGGAAGGCAAAGAAGAGGATTTGAAATCAAGGCAGAATTGCAGGAAACAGATTTCAGGAGGTAGATTCGAATCGCCTTTAAAGCACATGAAAAGCGGCAAAACGTTGACAATGATGCCCTTGGCCAAAAAGGGCGTATGCGTTTTTTCCTGAATATATTCAGGAAAAAACGCATACGCCCTTTTTGGCCAACCAAGCAACCTGGAAAGGCAAATCAGCGCTACAAAGAAGTCTCGCTTCCCATCGGTCAAAAGGGCCATGCTGAAAAAAGTGTCAAAACCAGAAATGCAGGACAGGCCATGGAGAAATGGGAGCCTTGCTACACTGATGGGCGGGATGTAAATTGCCAACAGCCACTCTGGAGAAGTGTACGGTGTGTCCTGAAACATCTAAAAAACACAGCTTAGAGAGCATAGGGCACTTCCACGCATGGGGGGATAAAGTGGGAAAATTGAAAATCAGCAAGACACAAGCACCCCAAAGTTTAGGGCTGCTCTGTTGACAAGGACCTCCACTTCATTCCACCTTAAATGTCCCAGGAAAGCGAAAACTGGATAAAAAAGTTGTGGTCCTTATGTACAATGGAATATCACTCAGCCATGAAATCAATGTCATAAGGCTAGTAGCAGCATGATGAGTGGATTTAGGTAAGACGATTCTAAGTGAAATAAGTCACACAGAAAAGGACACTTCTCATAAGGTGTCACTTATAGAGGGAATGTAAAAACCGTTACACTTGAACTGAATTACAAAACAGAACAGAGTCACACATGCAGAAAACACACTATGGCTGCTTAACGGGAAAGGTGAGGTGGGGTGATACATAAAACAAGAGCTTCAAATTAGCTCAGATACCGTTCCATCAACCCAATATGTAATAGACAAGACCTACTCCTTGCTCAGAGAACTGGACTCAACACGCCCGATTCACCGCACAAGAATATATCTGACTAGTAATAATCTTAAAACCTATGTATTGATATCTCTCTGTTAGTGTGTCAAGTGGGTGTAAAGTGGCATAAACACAGCCGTGAAAAGCAGCTAAACCCCATTATAAAAATAAATTACTTTTAAAAACCCATGAAACAAAGACAGGGAAAGAGAGAGAAATTCTTACACAATTCGTTCAGGGGCTGTGATGCAACCTGGATTGACCATATCTAGACCCACAGCTGGATGAGACATACGGGTGGACACTCTTGGGGCTGAGAGGTTTGGTGAGGTTGGGTGAGCAAACGCAGACCCTTTCAAGTAATACTGCGTGCTACCCATCGCATGGGTCCCAAATCTCCAGGTTCAAGGGCATCTTCCTACATCGAAAACATGCATGAGAAACCCAGAAGATGGTACACCGTGTGATGGGGAAAGGTTTCTAAAACGCACCTCATTTCTCATCTCCTTGTGCTCGGGTTCGCCATTCCAGCCACTTTACTAGCAATCTCCCTACTTGGAGCATCAGCACCTTTAACCTCCTGTTCCGTACAGGTTGCAATTTGTCCTGAGGATGAACGGGAAGACGGGGAACCAATGAGAGACTAGCTCTTGGTGTTGGGACAGGCACAGGTCACTCTATTTTCCCATCAGGAAGAAGAATTAACCACAGGCTCAGCCTGCCCCCCGGAACCAGAACAGGGCCTGAAGCCATCCTGCGCTTTTGCGGCCAGCTCCCAAAAAAGCGACTTGTAAAATGGAGCTTCAGGGCACTGCAATTCACAAACCTGCAGAGTTATAAATGATAACTCCCGTCCACAAATATATTGAGGGAAGGCAAAGAAGAGGATTTGAAATCAAGGCAGAATTGCAGGAAACAGATTTCAGGAGGTAGATTCGAATCGCCTTTAAAGCACATGAAAAGCGGCAAAACGTTGACAATGATGCCCTTGGCCAAAAAGGGCGTATGCGTTTTTTCCTGAATATATTCAGGAAAAAACGCATACGCCCTTTTTGGCCAACCAAGCAACGTGGAAAGGCAAATCAGCGCTACAAAGAAGTCTCGCTTCCCATCGGTCAAAAGGGCCATGCTGAAAAAAGTGTCAAAACCAGAAATGCAGGACAGGCCATGGAGAAATGGGAGCCTTGCTACACTGATGGGCGGGATGTAAATTGCCAACAGCCACTCTGGAGAAGTGTACGGTGTGTCCTGAAACATCTAAAAAACACAGCTTAGAGAGCATAGGGCACTTCCACGCATGGGGGGATAAAGTGGGAAAATTGAAAATCCGCAAGACACAAGCACCCCAAAGTTTAGGGCTGCTCTGTTGACAAGGACCTCCACTTCATTCCACCTTAAATATCCCAGGAAAGCGAAAACTGGATAAAAAAGTTGTGGTCCTTATGTACAATGGAATATCACTCAGCCATGAAATCAATGTCATAAGGCTAGTAGCAGCATGATGAGTGGATTTAGGTAAGACGATTCTAAGTGAAATAAGTCACACAGAAAAGGACACTTCTCATAAGGTGTCACTTATAGAGGGAATGTAAAAACCGTTACACTTGAACTGAATTACAAAACAGAACAGAGTCACACATGCAGAAAACACACTATGGCTGCTTAACGGGAAAGGTGAGGTGGGGTGATACATAAAACAAGAGCTTCAAATTAGCTCAGATACCGTTCCATCAACCCAATATGTAATAGACAAGACCTACTCCTTGCTCAGAGAACTGGACTCAACACGCCCGATTCACCACACAAGAATATATCTGACTAGTAATAATCTTAAAACCTATGTATTGATATCTCTCTGTTAGTGTGTCAAGTGGGTGTATAGCGGCATAAACATAGCCGTGAAAAGCAGCTAAACCCCATTATAAAAATAAATTACTTTTAAAAACCCATGAAACAAAGACAGGGAAAGAGAGAGAAATTCTTACACAATTCGTTCAGGGGCTGTGATGCAACCTGGATTGACCATATCTAGACCCACAGCTGGATGAGACATAAGGGTGGACACTCTTGGGGCTGAGAGGTTTGGTGAGGTTGGGTGAGCAAACGCAGACCCTTTCAAGTAATACTGCGTGCTACCCATCGCATGGGTCCCAAATCTCCAGGTTCAAGGGCATCTTCCTACATCGAAAACATGCATGAGAAACCCAGAAGATGGTACACCGTGTGATGGGGAAAGGTTTCTAAAACGCACCTCATTTCTCATCTCCTTGTGCTCGGGTTCGCCATTCCAGCCACTTTACTAGCAATCTCCCTACTTGGAGCATCAGCACCTTTAACCTCCTGTTCCGTACAGGTTGCAATTTGTAATGAGGATGAACGGGAAGACGGGGAACCAATGAGAGACTAGCTCTTGGTGTTGGGACAGGCACAGGTCACTCTATTTTCCCATCAGGAAGAAGAATTAACCACAGGCTCAGCCTGCCCCCCGGAACCAGAACAGGGCCTGAAGCCATCCTGCGCTTTTGCGGCCAGCTCCCAAAAAAGCGACTTGTAAAATGGAGCTTCAGGGCACTGCAATTCACAAACCTGCAGAGTTATAAATGATAACTCTCGTCCACAAATATATTGAGGGAAGGCAAAGAAGAGGATTTGAAATCAAGGCAGAATTGCAGGAAACAGATTTCAGGAGGTAGATTCGAATCGCCTTTAAAGCACATGAAAAGCGGCAAAACGTTGACAATGATGCCCTTGGCCAAAAAGGGCGTATGCGTTTTTTCCTGAATATATTCAGGAAAAAACGCATACGCCCTTTTTGGCCAACCAAGCAACCTGGAAAGGCAAATCAGCGCTACAAAGAAGTCTCGCTTCCCATCGGTCAAAAGGGCCATGCTGAAAAAAGTGTCAAAACCAGAAATGCAGGACAGGCCATGGAGAAATGGGAGCCTTGCTACACTGATGGGCGGGATGTAAATTGCCAACAGCCACTCTGGAGAAGTGTACGGTGTGTCCTGAAACATCTAAAAAACACAGCTTAGAGAGCATAGGGCACTTCCACGCATGGGGGGATAAAGTGGGAAAATTGAAAATCCGCAAGACACAAGCACCCCAAAGTTTAGGGCTGCTCTGTTGACAAGGACCTCCACTTCATTCCACCTTAAATATCCCAGGAAAGCGAAAACTGGATAAAAAAGTTGTGGTCCTTATGTACAATGGAATATCACTCAGCCATGAAATCAATGTCATAAGGCTAGTAGCAGCATGATGAGTGGATTTAGGTAAGACGATTCTAAGTGAAATAAGTCACACAGAAAAGGACACTTCTCATAAGGTGTCACTTATAGAGGGAATGTAAAAACCGTTACACTTGAACTGAATTACAAAACAGAACAGAGTCACACATGCAGAAAACACACTATGGCTGCTTAACGGGAAAGGTGAGGTGGGGTGATCCATAAAACAAGAGCTTCAAATTAGCTCAGATACCGTTCCATCAACCCAATATGTAATAGACAAGACCTACTCCTTGCTCAGAGAACTGGACTCAACACGCCCGATTCACCGCACAAGAATATATCTGACTAGTAATAATCTTAAAACCTATGTATTGATATCTCTCTGTTAGTGTGTCAAGTGGGTGTAAAGCGGCATAAACACAGCCGTGCAAAGCAGCTAAACCCCATTATAAAAATAAATTACTTTTAAAAACCCATGAAACAAAGACAGGGAAAGAGAGAGAAATTCTTACACAATTCGTTCAGGGGCTGTGATGCAACCTGGATTGACCATATCTAGACCCACAGCTGGATGAGACATAAGGGTGGACACTCTTGGGGCTGAGAGGTTTGGTGAGGTTGGGTGAGCAAACGCAGACCCTTTCAAGTAATACTGCGTGCTACCCATCGCATGGGTCCCAAATCTCCAGGTTCAAGGGCATCTTCCTACATCGAAAACATGCATGAGAAACCCAGAAGATGGTACACCGTGTGATGGGGAAAGGTTTCTAAAACGCACCTCATTTCTCATCTCCTTGTGCTCGGGTTCGCCATTCCAGCCACTTTACTAGCAATCTCCCTACTTGGAGCATCAGCACCTTTAACCTCCTGTTCCGTACAGGTTGCAATTTGTCCTGAGGATGAACGGGAAGACGGGGAACCAATGAGAGACTAGCTCTTGGTGTTGGGACAGGCACAGGTCACTCTATTTTCCCATCAGGAAGAAGAATTAACCACAGGCTCAGCCTGCCCCCCGGAACCAGAACAGGGCCTGAAGCCATCCTGCGCTTTTGCGGCCAGCTCCCAAAAAAGCGACTTGTAAAATGGAGCTTCAGGGCACTGCAATTCACAAACCTGCAGAGTTATAAATGATAACTCTCGTCCACAAATATATTGAGGGAAGGCAAAGAAGAGGATTTGAAATCAAGGCAGAATTGCAGGAAACAGATTTCAGGAGGTAGATTCGAATCGCCTTTAAAGCACATGAAAAGCGGCAAAACGTTGACAATGATGCCCTTGGCCAAAAAGGGCGTATGCGTTTTTTCCTGAATATATTCAGGAAAAAACGCATACGCCCTTTTTGGCCAACCAAGCAACCTGGAAAGGCAAATCAGCGCTACAAAGAAGTCTCGCTTCCCATCGGTCAAAAGGGCCATGCTGAAAAAAGTGTCAAAACCAGAAATGCAGGACAGGCCATGGAGAAATGGGAGCCTTGCTACACTGATGGGCGGGATGTAAATTGCCAACAGCCACTCTGGAGAAGTGTACGGTGTGTCCTGAAACATCTAAAAAACACAGCTTAGAGAGCATAGGGCACTTCCACGCATGGGGGGATAAAGTGGGAAAATTGAAAATCCGCAAGACACAAGCACCCCAAAGTTTAGGGCTGCTCTGTTGACAAGGACCTCCACTTCATTCCACCTTAAATATCCCAGGAAAGCGAAAACTGGATAAAAAAGTTGTGGTCCTTATGTACAATGGAATATCACTCAGCCATGAAATCAATGTCATAAGGCTAGTAGCAGCATGATGAGTGGATTTAGGTAAGACGATTCTAAGTGAAATAAGTCACACAGAAAAGGACACTTCTCATAAGGTGTCACTTATAGAGGGAATGTAAAAACCGTTACACTTGAACTGAATTACAAAACAGAACAGAGTCACACATGCAGAAAACACACTATGGCTGCTTAACGGGAAAGGTGAGGTGGGGTGATCCATAAAACAAGAGCTTCAAATTAGCTCAGATACCGTTCCATCAACCCAGTATGTAATAGACAAGACCTACTCCTTGCTCAGAGAACTGGACTCAACACGCCCGATTCACCGCACAAGAATATATCGGACTAGTAATAATCTTAAAACCTATGTATTGATATCTCTCTGTTAGTGTGTCAAGTGGGTGTAAAGCGGCATAAACACAGCCGTGAAAAGCAGCTAAACCCCATTATAAAAATAAATTACTTTTAAAAACCCATGAAACAAAGACAGGGAAAGAGAGAGAAATTCTTACACAATTCGTTCAGGGGCTGTGATGCAACCTGGATTGACCATATCTAGACCCACAGCTGGATGAGACATAAGGGTGGACACTCTTGGGGCTGAGAGGTTTGGTGAGGTTGGGTGAGCAAACGCAGACCCTTTAAAGTAATACTGCGTGCTACCCATCGCATGGGTCCCAAATCTCCAGGTTCAAGGGCATCTTCCTACATCGAAAACATGCATGAGAAACCCAGAAGATGGTACACCGTGTGATGGGGAAAGGTTTCTAAAACGCACCTCATTTCTCATCTCCTTGTGCTCGGGTTCGCCATTCCAGCCACTTTACTAGCAATCTCCCTACTTGGAGCATCAGCACCTTTAACCTCCTGTTCCGTACAGGTTGCAATTTGTCCTGAGGATGAACGGGAAGACGGGGAACCAATGAGAGACTAGCTCTTGGTGTTGGGACAGGCACAGGTCACTCTATTTTCCCATCAGGAAGAAGAATTAACCACAGGCTCAGCCTGCCCCCCGGAACCAGAACAGGGCCTGAAGCCATCCTGCGCTTTTGCGGCCAGCTCCCAAAAAAGCGACTTGTAAAATGGAGCTTCAGGGCACTGCAATTCACAAACCTGCAGAGTTATAAATGATAACTCTCGTCCACAAATATATTGAGGGAAGGCAAAGAAGAGGATTTGAAATCAAGGCAGAATTGCAGGAAACAGATTTCAGGAGGTAGATTCGAATCGCCTTTAAAGCACATGAAAAGCGGCAAAACGTTGACAATGATGCCCTTGGCCAAAAAGGGCGTATGCGTTTTTTCCTGAATATATTCAGGAAAAAACGCATACGCCCTTTTTGGCCAACCAAGCAACCTGGAAAGGCAAATCAGCGCTACAAAGAAGTCTCGCTTCCCATCGGTCAAAAGGGCCATGCTGAAAAATGTGTCAAAACCAGAAATGCAGGACAGGCCATGGAGAAATGGGAGCCTTGCTACACTGATGGGCGGGATGTAAATTGCCAACAGCCACTCTGGAGAAGTGTACGGTGTGTCCTGAAACATCTAAAAAACACAGCTTAGAGAGCATAGGGCACTTCCACGCATGGGGGGATAAAGTGGGAAAATTGAAAATCCGCAAGACACAAGCACCCCAAAGTTTAGGGCTGCTCTGTTGACAAGGACCTCCACTTCATTCCACCTTAAATATCCCAGGAAAGCGAAAACTGGATAAAAAAGTTGTGGTCCTTATGTACAATGGAATATCACTCAGCCATGAAATCAATGTCATAAGGCTAGTAGCAGCATGATGAGTGGATTTAGGTAAGACGATTCTAAGTGAAATAAGTCACACAGAAAAGGACACTTCTCATAAGGTGTCACTTATAGAGGGAATGTAAAAACCGTTACACTTGAACTGAATTACAAAACAGAACAGAGTCACACATGCAGAAAACACACTATGGCTGCTTAACGGGAAAGGTGAGGTGGGGTGATCCATAAAACAAGAGCTTCAAATTAGCTCAGATACCGTTCCATCAACCCAATATGTAATAGACAAGACCTACTCCTTGCTCAGAGAACTGGACTCAACACGCCCGATTCACCGCACAAGAAGATATCTGACTAGTAATAATCTTAAAACCTATGTATTGATATCTCTCTGTTAGTGTGTCAAGTGGGTGTAAAGCGGCATAAACACAGCCGTGAAAAGCAGCTAAACCCCATTATAAAAATAAATTACTTTTAAAAACCCATGAAACAAAGACAGGGAAAGAGAGAGAAATTCTTACACAATTCGTTCAGGGGCTGTGATGCAACCTGGATTGACCATATCTAGACCCACAGCTGGATGAGACATAAGGGTGGACACTCTTGGGGCTGAGAGGTTTGGTGAGGTTGGCTGAGCAAACGCAGACCCTTTAAAGTAATACTGCGTGCTACCCATCGCATGGGTCCCAAATCTCCAGGTTCAAGGGCATCTTCCTACATCGAAAACATGCATGAGAAACCCAGAAGATGGTACACCGTGTGATGGGGAAAGGTTTCTAAAACGCACCTCATTTCTCATCTCCTTGTGCTCGGGTTCGCCATTCCAGCCACTTTACTAGCAATCTCCCTACTTGGAGCATCAGCACCTTTAACCTCCTGTTCCGTACAGGTTGCAATTTGTAATGACGATGAACGGGAAGACGGGGAACCAATGAGAGACTAGCTCTTGGTGTTGGGACAGGCACAGGTCACTCTATTTTCCCATCAGGAAGAAGAATTAACCACAGGCTCAGCCTGCCCCCCGGAACCAGAACAGGGCCTGAAGCCATCCTGCGCTTTTGCGGCCAGCTCCCAAAAAAGCGACTTGTAAAATGGAGCTTCAGGGCACTGCAATTCACAAACCTGCAGAGTTATAAATGATAACTCTCGTCCACAAATATATTGAGGGAAGGCAAAGAAGAGGATTTGAAATCAAGGCAGAATTGCAGGAAACAGATTTCAGGAGGTAGATTCGAATCGCCTTTAAAGCACATGAAAAGCGGCAAAACGTTGACAATGATGCCCTTGGCCAAAAAGGGCGTATGCGTTTTTTCCTGAATATATTCAGGAAAAAACGCATACGCCCTTTTTGGCCAACCAAGCAACCTGGAAAGGCAAATCAGCGCTACAAAGAAGTCTCGCTTCCCATCGGTCAAAAGGGCCATGCTGAAAAAAGTGTCAAAACCAGAAATGCAGGACAGGCCATGGAGAAATGGGAGCCTTGCTACACTGATGGGCGGGATGTAAATTGCCAACAGCCACTCTGGAGAAGTGTACGGTGTGTCCTGAAACATCTAAAAAACACAGCTTAGAGAGCATAGGGCACTTCCACGCATGGGGGGATAAAGTGGGAAAATTGAAAATCCGCAAGACACAAGCACCCCAAAGTTTAGGGCTGCTCTGTTGACAAGGACCTCCACTTCATTCCACCTTAAATATCCCAGGAAAGCGAAAACTGGATAAAAAAGTTGTGGTCCTTATGTACAATGGAATATCACTCAGCCATGAAATCAATGTCATAAGGCTAGTAGCAGCATGATGAGTGGATTTAGGTAAGACGATTCTAAGTGAAATAAGTCACACAGAAAAGGACACTTCTCATAAGGTGTCACTTATAGAGGGAATGTAAAAACCGTTACACTTGAACTGAATTACAAAACAGAACAGAGTCACACATGCAGAAAACACACTATGGCTTCTTAACGGGAAAGGTGAGGTGGGGTGATCCATAAAACAAGAGCTTCAAATTAGCTCAGATACCGTTCCATCAACCCAGTATGTAATAGACAAGACCTACTCCTTGCTCAGAGAACTGGACTCAACAAGCCCGATTCACCGCACAAGAATATATCGGACTAGTAATAATCTTAAAACCTATGTATTGATATCTCTCTGTTAGTGTGTCAAGTGGGTGTAAAGCGGCATAAACACAGCCGTGAAAAGCAGCTAAACCCCATTATAAAAATAAATTACTTTTAAAAACCCATGAAACAAAGACAGGGAAAGAGAGAGAAATTCTTACACAATTCGTTCAGGGGCTGTGATGCAACCTGGATTGACCATATCTAGACCCACAGCTGGATGAGACATAAGGGTGGACACTCTTGGGGCTGAGAGGTTTGGTGAGGTTGGGTGAGCAAACGCAGACCCTTTAAAGTAATACTGCGTGCTACCCATCGCATGGGTCCCAAATCTCCAGGTTCAAGGGCATCTTCCTACATCGAAAACATGCATGAGAAACCCAGAAGATGGTACACCGTGTGATGGGGAAAGGTTTCTAAAACGCACCTCATTTCTCATCTCCTTGTGCTCGGGTTCGCCATTCCAGCCACTTTACTAGCAATCTCCCTACTTGGAGCATCAGCACCTTTAACCTCCTGTTCCGTACAGGTTGCAATTTGTCCTGAGGATGAACGGGAAGACGGGGAACCAATGAGAGACTAGCTCTTGGTGTTGGGACAGGCACAGGTCACTCTATTTTCCCATCAGGAAGAAGAATTAACCACAGGCTCAGCCTGCCCCCCGGAACCAGAACAGGGCCTGAAGCCATCCTGCGCTTTTGCGGCCAGCTCCCAAAAAAGCGACTTGTAAAATGGAGCTTCAGGGCACTGCAATTCACAAACCTGCAGAGTTATAAATGATAACTCTCGTCCACAAATATATTGAGGGAAGGCAAAGAAGAGGATTTGAAATCAAGGCAGAATTGCAGGAAACAGATTTCAGGAGGTAGATTCGAATCGCCTTTAAAGCACATGAAAAGAGGCAAAACGTTGACAATGATGCCCTTGGCCAAAAAGGGCGTATGCGTTTTTTCCTGAATATATTCAGGAAAAAACGCATACGCCCTTTTTGGCCAACCAAGCAACCTGGAAAGGCAAATCAGCGCTACAAAGAAGTCTCGCTTCCCATCGGTCAAAAGGGCCATGCTGAAAAAAGTGTCAAAACCAGAAATGCAGGACAGGCCATGGAGAAATGGGAGCCTTGCTACACTGATGGGCGGGATGTAAATTGCCAACAGCCACTCTGGAGAAGTGTACGGTGTGTCCTGAAACATCTAAAAAACACAGCTTAGAGAGCATAGGGCACTTCCACGCATGGGGGGATAAAGTGGGAAAATTGAAAATCCGCAAGACACAAGCACCCCAAAGTTTAGGGCTGCTCTGTTGACAAGGACCTCCACTTCATTCCACCTTAAATATCCCAGGAAAGCGAAAACTGGATAAAAAAGTTGTGGTCCTTATGTACAATGGAATATCACTCAGCCATGAAATCAATGTCATAAGGCTAGTAGCAGCATGATGAGTGGATTTAGGTAAGACGATTCTAAGTGAAATAAGTCACACAGAAAAGGACACTTCTCATAAGGTGTCACTTATAGAGGGAATGTAAAAACCGTTACACTTGAACTGAATTACAAAACAGAACAGAGTCACACATGCAGAAAACACACTATGGCTGCTTAACGGGAAAGGTGAGGTGGGGTGATCCATAAAACAAGAGCTTCAAATTAGCTCAGATACCGTTCCATCAACCCAATATGTAATAGACAAGACCTACTCCTTGCTCAGAGAACTGGACTCAACACGCCCGATTCACCGCACAAGAATATATCTGACTAGTAATAATCTTAAAACCTATGTATTGATATCTCTCTGTTAGTGTGTCAAGTGGGTGTAAAGTGGCATAAACACAGCCGTGAAAAGCAGCTAAACCCCATTATAAAAATAAATTACTTTTAAAAACCCATGAAACAAAGACAGGGAAAGAGAGAGAAATTCTTACACAATTCGTTCAGGGGCTGTGATGCAACCTGGATTGACCATATCTAGACCCACAGCTGGATGAGACATAAGGGTGGACACTCTTGGGGCTGAGAGGTTTGGTGAGGTTGGGTGAGCAAACGCAGACCCTTTCAAGTAATACTGCGTGCTACCCATCGCATGGGTCCCAAATCTCCAGGTTCAAGGGCATCTTCCTACATCGAAAACATGCATGAGAAACCCAGAAGATGGTACACCGTGTGATGGGGAAAGGTTTCTAAAACGCACCTCATTTCTCATCTCCTTGTGCTCGGGTTCGCCATTCCAGCCACTTTACTAGCAATCTCCCTACTTGGAGCATCAGCACCTTTAACCTCCTGTTCCGTACAGGTTGCAATTTGTCCTGAGGATGAACGGGAAGACGGGGAACCAATGAGAGACTAGCTCTTGGTGTTGGGACAGGCACAGGTCACTCTATTTTCCCATCAGGAAGAAGAATTAACCACAGGCTCAGCCTGCCCCCCGGAACCAGAACAGGGCCTGAAGCCATCCTGCGCTTTTGCGGCCAGCTCCCAAAAAAGCGACTTGTAAAATGGAGCTTCAGGGCACTGCAATTCACAAACCTGCAGAGTTATAAATGATAACTCCCGTCCACAAATATATTGAGGGAAGGCAAAGAAGAGGATTTGAAATCAAGGCAGAATTGCAGGAAACAGATTTCAGGAGGTAGATTCGAATCGCCTTTAAAGCACATGAAAAGCGGCAAAACGTTGACAATGATGCCCTTGGCCAAAAAGGGCGTATGCGTTTTTTCCTGAATATATTCAGGAAAAAACGCATACGCCCTTTTTGGCCAACCAAGCAACGTGGAAAGGCAAATCAGCGCTACAAAGAAGTCTCGCTTCCCATCGGTCAAAAGGGCCATGCTGAAAAAAGTGTCAAAACCAGAAATGCAGGACAGGCCATGGAGAAATGGGAGCCTTGCTACACTGATGGGCGGGATGTAAATTGCCAACAGCCACTCTGGAGAAGTGTACGGTGTGTCCTGAAACATCTAAAAAACACAGCTTAGAGAGCATAGGGCACTTCCACGCATGGGGGGATAAAGTGGGAAAATTGAAAATCCGCAAGACACAAGCACCCCAAAGTTTAGGGCTGCTCTGTTGACAAGGACCTCCACTTCATTCCACCTTAAATATCCCAGGAAAGCGAAAAGTGGATAAAAAAGTTGTGGTCCTTATGTACAATGGAATATCACTCAGCCATGAAATCAATGTCATAAGGCTAGTAGCAGCATGATGAGTGGATTTAGGTAAGACGATTCTAAGTGAAATAAGTCACACAGAAAAGGACACTTCTCATAAGGTGTCACTTATAGAGGGAATGTAAAAACCGTTACACTTGAACTGAATTACAAAACAGAACAGAGTCACACATGCAGAAAACACACTATGGCTGCTTAACGGGAAAGGTGAGGTGGGGTGATACATAAAACAAGAGCTTCAAATTAGCTCAGATACCGTTCCATCAACCCAATATGTAATAGACAAGACCTACTCCTTGCTCAGAGAACTGGACTCAACACGCCCGATTCACCGCACAAGAATATATCTGACTAGTAATAATCTTAAAACCTATGTATTGATATCTCTCTGTTAGTGTGTCAAGTGGGTGTAAAGCGGCATAAACACAGCCGTGAAAAGCAGCTAAACCCCATTATAAAAATAAATTACTTTTAAAAACCCATGAAACAAAGACAGGGAAAGAGAGAGAAATTCTTACACAATTCGTTCAGGGGCTGTGATGCAACCTGGATTGACCATATCTAGACCCACAGCTGGATGAGACATAAGGGTGGACACTCTTGGGGCTGAGAGGTTTGGTGAGGTTGGGTGAGCAAACGCAGACCCTTTCAAGTAATACTGCGTGCTACCCATCGCATGGGTCCCAAATCTCCAGGTTCAAGGGCATCTTCCTACATCGAAAACATGCATGAGAAACCCAGAAGATGGTACACCGTGTGATGGGGAAAGGTTTCTAAAACGCACCTCATTTCTCATCTCCTTGTGCTCGGGTTCGCCATTCCAGCCACTTTACTAGCAATCTCCCTACTTGGAGCATCAGCACCTTTAACCTCCTGTTCCGTACAGGTTGCAATTTGTCCTGAGGATGAACGGGAAGACGGGGAACCAATGAGAGACTAGCTCTTGGTGTTGGGACAGGCACAGGTCACTCTATTTTCCCATCAGGAAGAGGAATTAACCACAGGCTCAGCCTGCCCCCCGGAACCAGAACAGGGCCTGAAGCCATCCTGCGCTTTTGCGGCCAGCTCCCAAAAAAGCGACTTGTAAAATGGAGCTTCAGGGCACTGCAATTCACAAACCTGCAGAGTTATAAATGATAACTCTCGTCCACAAATATATTGAGGGAAGGCAAAGAAGAGGATTTGAAATCAAGGCAGAATTGCAGGAAACAGATTTCAGGAGGTAGATTCGAATCGCCTTTAAAGCACATGAAAAGCGGCAAAACGTTGACAATGATGCCCTTGGCCAAAAAGGGCGTATGCGTCTTTTCCTGAATATATTCAGGAAAAAACGCATACGCCCTTTTTGGCCAACCAAGCAACGTGGAAAGGCAAATCAGCGCTACAAAGAAGTCTCGCTTCCCATCGGTCAAAAGGGCCATGCTGAAAAAAGTGTCAAAACCAGAAATGCAGGACAGGCCATGGAGAAATGGGAGCCTTGCTACACTGATGGGCGGGATGTAAATTGCCAACAGCCACTCTGGAGAAGTGTACGGTGTGTCCTGAAACATCTAAAAAACACAGCTTAGAGAGCATAGGGCACTTCCACGCATGGGGGGATAAAGTGGGAAAATTGAAAATCCGCAAGACACAAGCACCCCAAAGTTTAGGGCTGCTCTGTTGACAAGGACCTCCACTTCATTCCACCTTAAATATCCCAGGAAAGCGAAAACTGGATAAAAAAGTTGTGGTCCTTATGTACAATGGAATATCACTCAGCCATGAAATCAATGTCATAAGGCTAGTAGCAGCATGATGAGTGGATTTAGGTAAGACGATTCTAAGTGAAATAAGTCACACAGAAAAGGACACTTCTCATAAGGTGTCACTTATAGAGGGAATGTAAAAACCGTTACACTTGAACTGAATTACAAAACAGAACAGAGTCACACATGCAGAAAACACACTATGGCTGCTTAACGGGAAAGGTGAGGTGGGGTGATACATAAAACAAGAGCTTCAAATTAGCTCAGATACCGTTCCATCAACCCAATATGTAATAGACAAGACCTACTCCTTGCTCAGAGAACTGGACTCAACACGCCCGATTCACCGCACAAGAATATATCTGACTAGTAATAATCTTAAAACCTATGTATTGATATCTCTCTGTTAGTGTGTCAAGTGGGTGTAAAGCGGCATAAACACAGCCGTGAAAAGCAGCTAAACCCCATTATAAAAATAAATTACTTTTAAAAACCCATGAAACAAAGACAGGGAAAGAGAGAGAAATTCTTACACAATTCGTTCAGGGGCTGTGATGCAACCTGGATTGACCATATCTAGACCCACAGCTGGATGAGACATAAGGGTGGACACTCTTGGGGCTGAGAGGTTTGGTGAGGTTGGGTGAGCAAACGCAGACCCTTTCAAGTAATACTGCGTGCTACCCATCGCATGGGTCCCAAATCTCCAGGTTCAAGGGCATCTTCCTACATCGAAAACATGCATGAGAAACCCAGAAGATGGTACACCGTGTGATGGGGAAAGGTTTCTAAAACGCACCTCATTTCTCATCTCCTTGTGCTCGGGTTCGCCATTCCAGCCACTTTACTAGCAATCTCCCTACTTGGAGCATCAGCACCTTTAACCTCCTGTTCCGTACAGGTTGCAATTTGTCCTGAGGATGAACGGGAAGACGGGGAACCAATGAGAGACTAGCTCTTGGTGTTGGGACAGGCACAGGTCACTCTATTTTCCCATCAGGAAGAAGAATTAACCACAGGCTCAGCCTGCCCCCCGGAACCAGAACAGGGCCTGAAGCCATCCTGCGCTTTTGCGGCCAGCTCCCAAAAAAGCGACTTGTAAAATGGAGCTTCAGGGCACTGCAATTCACAAACCTGCAGAGTTATAAATGATAACTCTCGTCCACAAATATATTGAGGGAAGGCAAAGAAGAGGATTTGAAATCAAGGCAGAATTGCAGGAAACAGATTTCAGGAGGTAGATTCGAATCGCCTTTAAAGCACATGAAAAGCGGCAAAACGTTGACAATGATGCCCTTGGCCAAAAAGGGCGTATGCGTTTTTTCCTGAATATATTCAGGAAAAAACGCATACGCCCTTTTTGGCCAACCAAGCAACCTGGAAAGGCAAATCAGCGCTACAAAGAAGTCTCGCTTCCCATCGGTCAAAAGGGCCATGCTGAAAAAAGTGTCAAAACCAGAAATGCAGGACAGGCCATGGAGAAATGGGAGCCTTGCTACACTGATGGGCGGGATGTAAATTGCCAACAGCCACTCTGGAGAAGTGTACGGTGTGTCCTGAAACATCTAAAAAACACAGCTTAGAGAGCATAGGGCACTTCCACGCATGGGGGGATAAAGTGGGAAAATTGAAAATCAGCAAGACACAAGCACCCCAAAGTTTAGGGCTGCTCTGTTGACAAGGACCTCCACTTCATTCCACCTTAAATATCCCAGGAAAGCGAAAACTGGATAAAAAAGTTGTGGTCCTTATGTACAATGGAATATCACTCAGCCATGAAATCAATGTCATAAGGCTAGTAGCAGCATGATGAGTGGATTTAGGTAAGACGATTCTAAGTGAAATAAGTCACACAGAAAAGGACACTTCTCATAAGGTGTCACTTATAGAGGGAATGTAAAAACCGTTACACTTGAACTGAATTACAAAACAGAACAGAGTCACACATGCAGAAAACACACTATGGCTGCTTAACGGGAAAGGTGAGGTGGGGTGATACATAAAACAAGAGCTTCAAATTAGCTCAGATACCGTTCCATCAACCCAATATGTAATAGACAAGACCTACTCCTTGCTCAGAGAACTGGACTCAACACGCCCGATTCACCACACAAGAATATATCTGACTAGTAATAATCTTAAAACCTATGTATTGATATCTCTCTGTTAGTGTGTCAAGTGGGTGTATAGCGGCATAAACATAGCCGTGAAAAGCAGCTAAACCCCATTATAAAAATAAATTACTTTTAAAAACCCATGAAACAAAGACAGGGAAAGAGAGAGAAATTCTTACACAATTCGTTCAGGGGCTGTGATGCAACCTGGATTGACCATATCTAGACCCACAGCTGGATGAGACATAAGGGTGGACACTCTTGGGGCTGAGAGGTTTGGTGAGGTTGGGTGAGCAAACGCAGACCCTTTCAAGTAATACTGCGTGCTACCCATCGCATGGGTCCCAAATCTCCAGGTTCAAGGGCATCTTCCTACATCGAAAACATGCATGAGAAACCCAGAAGATGGTACACCGTGTGATGGGGAAAGGTTTCTAAAACGCACCTCATTTCTCATCTCCTTGTGCTCGGGTTCGCCATTCCAGCCACTTTACTAGCAATCTCCCTACTTGGAGCATCAGCACCTTTAACCTCCTGTTCCGTACAGGTTGCAATTTGTAATGAGGATGAACGGGAAGACGGGGAACCAATGAGAGACTAGCTCTTGGTGTTGGGACAGGCACAGGTCACTCTATTTTCCCATCAGGAAGAAGAATTAACCACAGGCTCAGCCTGCCCCCCGGAACCAGAACAGGGCCTGAAGCCATCCTGCGCTTTTGCGGCCAGCTCCCAAAAAAGCGACTTGTAAAATGGAGCTTCAGGGCACTGCAATTCACAAACCTGCAGAGTTATAAATGATAACTCTCGTCCACAAATATATTGAGGGAAGGCAAAGAAGAGGATTTGAAATCAAGGCAGAATTGCAGGAAACAGATTTCAGGAGGTAGATTCGAATCGCCTTTAAAGCACATGAAAAGCGGCAAAACGTTGACAATGATGCCCTTGGCCAAAAAGGGCGTATGCGTTTTTTCCTGAATATATTCAGGAAAAAACGCATACGCCCTTTTTGGCCAACCAAGCAACCTGGAAAGGCAAATCAGCGCTACAAAGAAGTCTCGCTTCCCATCGGTCAAAAGGGCCATGCTGAAAAAAGTGTCAAAACCAGAAATGCAGGACAGGCCATGGAGAAATGGGAGCCTTGCTACACTGATGGGCGGGATGTAAATTGCCAACAGCCACTCTGGAGAAGTGTACGGTGTGTCCTGAAACATCTAAAAAACACAGCTTAGAGAGCATAGGGCACTTCCACGCATGGGGGGATAAAGTGGGAAAATTGAAAATCCGCAAGACACAAGCACCCCAAAGTTTAGGGCTGCTCTGTTGACAAGGACCTCCACTTCATTCCACCTTAAATATCCCAGGAAAGCGAAAACTGGATAAAAAAGTTGTGGTCCTTATGTACAATGGAATATCACTCAGCCATGAAATCAATGTCATAAGGCTAGTAGCAGCATGATGAGTGGATTTAGGTAAGACGATTCTAAGTGAAATAAGTCACACAGAAAAGGACACTTCTCATAAGGTGTCACTTATAGAGGGAATATAAAAACCGTTACACTTGAACTGAATTACAAAACAGAACAGAGTCACACATGCAGAAAACACACTATGGCTGCTTAACGGGAAAGGTGAGGTGGGGTGATCCATAAAACAAGAGCTTCAAATTAGCTCAGATACCGTTCCATCAACCCAATATGTAATAGACAAGACCTACTCCTTGCTCAGAGAACTGGACTCAACACGCCCGATTCACCGCACAAGAATATATCTGACTAGTAATAATCTTAAAACCTATGTATTGATATCTCTCTGTTAGTGTGTCAAGTGGGTGTAAAGCGGCATAAACACAGCCGTGCAAAGCAGCTAAACCCCATTATAAAAATAAATTACTTTTAAAAACCCATGAAACAAAGACAGGGAAAGAGAGAGAAATTCTTACACAATTCGTTCAGGGGCTGTGATGCAACCTGGATTGACCATATCTAGACCCACAGCTGGATGAGACATAAGGGTGGACACTCTTGGGGCTGAGAGGTTTGGTGAGGTTGGGTGAGCAAACGCAGACCCTTTCAAGTAATACTGCGTGCTACCCATCGCATGGGTCCCAAATCTCCAGGTTCAAGGGCATCTTCCTACATCGAAAACATGCATGAGAAACCCAGAAGATGGTACACCGTGTGATGGGGAAAGGTTTCTAAAACGCACCTCATTTCTCATCTCCTTGTGCTCGGGTTCGCCATTCCAGCCACTTTACTAGCAATCTCCCTACTTGGAGCATCAGCACCTTTAACCTCCTGTTCCGTACAGGTTGCAATTTGTAATGACGATGAACGGGAAGACGGGGAACCAATGAGAGACTAGCTCTTGGTGTTGGGACAGGCACAGGTCACTCTATTTTCCCATCAGGAAGAAGAATTAACCACAGGCTCAGCCTGCCCCCCGGAACCAGAACAGGGCCTGAAGCCATCCTGCGCTTTTGCGGCCAGCTCCCAAAAAAGCGACTTGTAAAATGGAGCTTCAGGGCACTGCAATTCACAAACCTGCAGAGTTATAAATGATAACTCTCGTCCACAAATATATTGAGGGAAGGCAAAGAAGAGGATTTGAAATCAAGGCAGAATTGCAGGAAACAGATTTCAGGAGGTAGATTCGAATCGCCTTTAAAGCACATGAAAAGCGGCAAAACGTTGACAATGATGCCCTTGGCCAAAAAGGGCGTATGCGTTTTTTCCTGAATATATTCAGGAAAAAACGCATACGCCCTTTTTGGCCAACCAAGCAACCTGGAAAGGCAAATCAGCGCTACAAAGAAGTCTCGCTTCCCATCGGTCAAAAGGGCCATGCTGAAAAAAGTGTCAAAACCAGAAATGCAGGACAGGCCATGGAGAAATGGGAGCCTTGCTACACTGATGGGCGGGATGTAAATTGCCAACAGCCACTCTGGAGAAGTGTACGGTGTGTCCTGAAACATCTAAAAAACACAGCTTAGAGAGCATAGGGCACTTCCACGCATGGGGGGATAAAGTGGGAAAATTGAAAATCCGCAAGACACAAGCACCCCAAAGTTTAGGGCTGCTCTGTTGACAAGGACCTCCACTTCATTCCACCTTAAATATCCCAGGAAAGCGAAAACTGGATAAAAAAGTTGTGGTCCTTATGTACAATGGAATATCACTCAGCCATGAAATCAATGTCATAAGGCTAGTAGCAGCATGATGAGTGGATTTAGGTAAGACGATTCTAAGTGAAATAAGTCACACAGAAAAGGACACTTCTCATAAGGTGTCACTTATAGAGGGAATGTAAAAACCGTTACACTTGAACTGAATTACAAAACAGAACAGAGTCACACATGCAGAAAACACACTATGGCTGCTTAACGGGAAAGGTGAGGTGGGGTGATCCATAAAACAAGAGCTTCAAATTAGCTCAGATACCGTTCCATCAACCCAGTATGTAATAGACAAGACCTACTCCTTGCTCAGAGAACTGGACTCAACACGCCCGATTCACCGCACAAGAATATATCGGACTAGTAATAATCTTAAAACCTATGTATTGATATCTCTCTGTTAGTGTGTCAAGTGGGTGTAAAGCGGCATAAACACAGCCGTGAAAAGCAGCTAAACCCCATTATAAAAATAAATTACTTTTAAAAACCCATGAAACAAAGACAGGGAAAGAGAGAGAAATTCTTACACAATTCGTTCAGGGGCTGTGATGCAACCTGGATTGACCATATCTAGACCCACAGCTGGATGAGACATAAGGGTGGACACTCTTGGGGCTGAGAGGTTTGGTGAGGTTGGGTGAGCAAACGCAGACCCTTTAAAGTAATACTGCGTGCTACCCATCGCATGGGTCCCAAATCTCCAGGTTCAAGGGCATCTTCCTACATCGAAAACATGCATGAGAAACCCAGAAGATGGTACACCGTGTGATGGGGAAAGGTTTCTAAAACGCACCTCATTTCTCATCTCCTTGTGCTCGGGTTCGCCATTCCAGCCACTTTACTAGCAATCTCCCTACTTGGAGCATCAGCACCTTTAACCTCCTGTTCCGTACAGGTTGCAATTTGTCCTGAGGATGAACGGGAAGACGGGGAACCAATGAGAGACTAGCTCTTGGTGTTGGGACAGGCACAGGTCACTCTATTTTCCCATCAGGAAGAAGAATTAACCACAGGCTCCGCCTGCCCCCCGGAACCAGAACAGGGCCTGAAGCCATCCTGCGCTTTTGCGGCCAGCTCCCAAAAAAGCGACTTGTAAAATGGAGCTTCAGGGCACTGCAATTCACAAACCTGCAGAGTTATAAATGATAACTCTCGTCCACAAATATATTGAGGGAAGGCAAAGAAGAGGATTTGAAATCAAGGCAGAATTGCAGGAAACAGATTTCAGGAGGTAGATTCGAATCGCCTTTAAAGCACATGAAAAGCGGCAAAACGTTGACAATGATGCCCTTGGCCAAAAAGGGCGTATGCGTTTTTTCCTGAATATATTCAGGAAAAAACGCATACGCCCTTTTTGGCCAACCAAGCAACCTGGAAAGGCAAATCAGCGCTACAAAGAAGTCTCGCTTCCCATCGGTCAAAAGGGCCATGCTGAAAAAAGTGTCAAAACCAGAAATGCAGGACAGGCCATGGAGAAATGGGAGCCTTGCTACACTGATGGGCGGGATGTAAATTGCCAACAGCCACTCTGGAGAAGTGTACGGTGTGTCCTGAAACATCTAAAAAACACAGCTTAGAGAGCATAGGGCACTTCCACGCATGGGGGGATAAAGTGGGAAAATTGAAAATCCGCAAGACACAAGCACCCCAAAGTTTAGGGCTGCTCTGTTGACAAGGACCTCCACTTCATTCCACCTTAAATATCCCAGGAAAGCGAAAACTGGATAAAAAAGTTGTGGTCCTTATGTACAATGGAATATCACTCAGCCATGAAATCAATGTCATAAGGCTAGTAGCAGCATGATGAGTGGATTTAGGTAAGACGATTCTAAGTGAAATAAGTCACACAGAAAAGGACACTTCTCATAAGGTGTCACTTATAGAGGGAATGTAAAAACCGTTACACTTGAACTGAATTACAAAACAGAACAGAGTCACACATGCAGAAAACACACTATGGCTGCTTAACGGGAAAGGTGAGGTGGGGTGATCCATAAAACAAGAGCTTCAAATTAGCTCAGATACCGTTCCATCAACCCAATATGTAATAGACAAGACCTACTCCTTGCTCAGAGAACTGGACTCAACACGCCCGATTCACCGCACAAGAAGATATCTGACTAGTAATAATCTTAAAACCTATGTATTGATATCTCTCTGTTAGTGTGTCAAGTGGGTGTAAAGCGGCATAAACACAGCCGTGAAAAGCAGCTAAACCCCATTATAAAAATAAATTACTTTTAAAAACCCATGAAACAAAGACAGGGAAAGAGAGAGAAATTCTTACACAATTCGTTCAGGGGCTGTGATGCAACCTGGATTGACCATATCTAGACCCACAGCTGGATGAGACATAAGGGTGGACACTCTTGGGGCTGAGAGGTTTGGTGAGGTTGGCTGAGCAAACGCAGACCCTTTAAAGTAATACTGCGTGCTACCCATCGCATGGGTCCCAAATCTCCAGGTTCAAGGGCATCTTCCTACATCGAAAACATGCATGAGAAACCCAGAAGATGGTACACCGTGTGATGGGGAAAGGTTTCTAAAACGCACCTCATTTCTCATCTCCTTGTGCTCGGGTTCGCCATTCCAGCCACTTTACTAGCAATCTCCCTACTTGGAGCATCAGCACCTTTAACCTCCTGTTCCGTACAGGTTGCAATTTGTAATGACGATGAACGGGAAGACGGGGAACCAATGAGAGACTAGCTCTTGGTGTTGGGACAGGCACAGGTCACTCTATTTTCCCATCAGGAAGAAGAATTAACCACAGGCTCAGCCTGCCCCCCGGAACCAGAACAGGGCCTGAAGCCATCCTGCGCTTTTGCGGCCAGCTCCCAAAAAAGCGACTTGTAAAATGGAGCTTCAGGGCACTGCAATTCACAAACCTGCAGAGTTATAAATGATAACTCTCGTCCACAAATATATTGAGGGAAGGCAAAGAAGAGGATTTGAAATCAAGGCAGAATTGCAGGAAACAGATTTCAGGAGGTAGATTCGAATCGCCTTTAAAGCACATGAAAAGCGGCAAAACGTTGACAATGATGCCCTTGGCCAAAAAGGGCGTATGCGTTTTTTCCTGAATATATTCAGGAAAAAACGCATACGCCCTTTTTGGCCAACCAAGCAACCTGGAAAGGCAAATCAGCGCTACAAAGAAGTCTCGCTTCCCATCGGTCAAAAGGGCCATGCTGAAAAAAGTGTCAAAACCAGAAATGCAGGACAGGCCATGGAGAAATGGGAGCCTTGCTACACTGATGGGCGGGATGTAAATTGCCAACAGCCACTCTGGAGAAGTGTACGGTGTGTCCTGAAACATCTAAAAAACACAGCTTAGAGAGCATAGGGCACTTCCACGCATGGGGGGATAAAGTGGGAAAATTGAAAATCCGCAAGACACAAGCACCCCAAAGTTTAGGGCTGCTCTGTTGACAAGGACCTCCACTTCATTCCACCTTAAATATCCCAGGAAAGCGAAAACTGGATAAAAAAGTTGTGGTCCTTATGTACAATGGAATATCACTCAGCCATGAAATCAATGTCATAAGGCTAGTAGCAGCATGATGAGTGGATTTAGGTAAGACGATTCTAAGTGAAATAAGTCACACAGAAAAGGACACTTCTCATAAGGTGTCACTTATAGAGGGAATGTAAAAACCGTTACACTTGAACTGAATTACAAAACAGAACAGAGTCACACATGCAGAAAACACACTATGGCTTCTTAACGGGAAAGGTGAGGTGGGGTGATCCATAAAACAAGAGCTTCAAATTAGCTCAGATACCGTTCCATCAACCCAGTATGTAATAGACAAGACCTACTCCTTGCTCAGAGAACTGGACTCAACAAGCCCGATTCACCGCACAAGAATATATCGGACTAGTAATAATCTTAAAACCTATGTATTGATATCTCTCTGTTAGTGTGTCAAGTGGGTGTAAAGCGGCATAAACACAGCCGTGAAAAGCAGCTAAACCCCATTATAAAAATAAATTACTTTTAAAAACCCATGAAACAAAGACAGGGAAAGAGAGAGAAATTCTTACACAATTCGTTCAGGGGCTGTGATGCAACCTGGATTGACCATATCTAGACCCACAGCTGGATGAGACATAAGGGTGGACACTCTTGGGGCTGAGAGGTTTGGTGAGGTTGGGTGAGCAAACGCAGACCCTTTAAAGTAATACTGCGTGCTACCCATCGCATGGGTCCCAAATCTCCAGGTTCAAGGGCATCTTCCTACATCGAAAACATGCATGAGAAACCCAGAAGATGGTACACCGTGTGATGGGGAAAGGTTTCTAAAACGCACCTCATTTCTCATCTCCTTGTGCTCGGGTTCGCCATTCCAGCCACTTTACTAGCAATCTCCCTACTTGGAGCATCAGCACCTTTAACCTCCTGTTCCGTACAGGTTGCAATTTGTCCTGAGGATGAACGGGAAGACGGGGAACCAATGAGAGACTAGCTCTTGGTGTTGGGACAGGCACAGGTCACTCTATTTTCCCATCAGGAAGAAGAATTAACCACAGGCTCAGCCTGCCCCCCGGAACCAGAACAGGGCCTGAAGCCATCCTGCGCTTTTGCGGCCAGCTCCCAAAAAAGCGACTTGTAAAATGGAGCTTCAGGGCACTGCAATTCACAAACCTGCAGAGTTATAAATGATAACTCTCGTCCACAAATATATTGAGGGAAGGCAAAGAAGAGGATTTGAAATCAAGGCAGAATTGCAGGAAACAGATTTCAGGAGGTAGATTCGAATCGCCTTTAAAGCACATGAAAAGCGGCAAAACGTTGACAATGATGCCCTTGGCCAAAAAGGGCGTATGCGTTTTTTCCTGAATATATTCAGGAAAAAACGCATACGCCCTTTTTGGCCAACCAAGCAACCTGGAAAGGCAAATCAGCGCTACAAAGAAGTCTCGCTTCCCATCGGTCAAAAGGGCCATGCTGAAAAAAGTGTCAAAACCAGAAATGCAGGACAGGCCATGGAGAAATGGGAGCCTTGCTACACTGAGGGGCGGGATGTAAATTGCCAACAGCCACTCTGGAGAAGTGTACGGTGTGTCCTGAAACATCTAAAAAACACAGCTTAGAGAGCATAGGGCACTTCCACGCATGGGGGGATAAAGTGGGAAAATTGAAAATCCGCAAGACACAAGCACCCCAAAGTTTAGGGCTGCTCTGTTGACAAGGACCTCCACTTCATTCCACCTTAAATATCCCAGGAAAGCGAAAACTGGATAAAAAAGTTGTGGTCCTTATGTACAATGGAATATCACTCAGCCATGAAATCAATGTCATAAGGCTAGTAGCAGCATGATGAGTGGATTTAGGTAAGACGATTCTAAGTGAAATAAGTCACACAGAAAAGGACACTTCTCATAAGGTGTCACTTATAGAGGGAATGTAAAAACCGTTACACTTGAACTGAATTACAAAACAGAACAGAGTCACACATGCAGAAAACACACTATGGCTGCTTAACGGGAAAGGTGAGGTGGGGTGATCCATAAAACAAGAGCTTCAAATTAGCTCAGATACCGTTCCATCAACCCAATATGTAATAGACAAGACCTACTCCTTGCTCAGAGAACTGGACTCAACACGCCCGATTCACCGCACAAGAAGATATCTGACTAGTAATAATCTTAAAACCTATGTATTGATATCTCTCTGTTAGTGTGTCAAGTGGGTGTAAAGCGGCATAAACACAGCCGTGAAAAGCAGCTAAACCCCATTATAAAAATAAATTACTTTTAAAAACCCATGAAACAAAGACAGGGAAAGAGAGAGAAATTCTTACACAATTCGTTCAGGGGCTGTGATGCAACCTGGATTGACCATATCTAGACCCACAGCTGGATGAGACATAAGGGTGGACACTCTTGGGGCTGAGAGGTTTGGTGAGGTTGGGTGAGCAAACGCAGACCCTTTCAAGTAATACTGCGTGCTACCCATCGCATGGGTCCCAAATCTCCAGGTTCAAGGGCATCTTCCTACATCGAAAACATGCATGAGAAACCCAGAAGATGGTACACCGTGTGATGGGGAAAGGTTTCTAAAACGCACCTCATTTCTCATCTCCTTGTGCTCGGGTTCGCCATTCCAGCCACTTTACTAGCAATCTCCCTACTTGGAGCATCAGCACCTTTAACCTCCTGTTCCGTACAGGTTGCAATTTGTAATGAGGATGAACGGGAAGACGGGGAACCAATGAGAGACTAGCTCTTGGTGTTGGGACAGGCACAGGTCACTCTATTTTCCCATCAGGAAGAAGAATTAACCACAGGCTCAGCCTGCCCCCCGGAACCAGAACAGGGCCTGAAGCCATCCTGCGCTTTTGCGGCCAGCTCCCAAAAAAGCGACTTGTAAAATGGAGCTTCAGGGCACTGCAATTCACAAACCTGCAGAGTTATAAATGATAACTCTCGTCCACAAATATATTGAGGGAAGGCAAAGAAGAGGATTTGAAATCAAGGCAGAATTGCAGGAAACAGATTTCAGGAGGTAGATTCGAATCGCCTTTAAAGCACATGAAAAGCGGCAAAACGTTGACAATGATGCCCTTGGCCAAAAAGGGCGTATGCGTTTTTTCCTGAATATATTCAGGAAAAAACGCATACGCCCTTTTTGGCCAACCAAGCAACCTGGAAAGGCAAATCAGCGCTACAAAGAAGTCTCGCTTCCCATCGGTCAAAAGGGCCATGCTGAAAAAAGTGTCAAAACCAGAAATGCAGGACAGGCCATGGAGAAATGGGAGCCTTGCTACACTGATGGGCGGGATGTAAATTGCCAACAGCCACTCTGGAGAAGTGTACGGTGTGTCCTGAAACATCTAAAAAACACAGCTTAGAGAGCATAGGGCACTTCCACGCATGGGGGGATAAAGTGGGAAAATTGAAAATCAGCAAGACACAAGCACCCCAAAGTTTAGGGCTGCTCTGTTGACAAGGACCTCCACTTTATTCCACCTTAAATATCCCAGGAAAGCGAAAAATGGATAAAAATGTTGTGGTCCTTATGTACAATGGAATATCACTCAGCCATGAAATCAATGTCATAAGGCTAGTAGCAGCATGATGAGTGGATTTAGGTAAGACGATTCTAAGTGAAATAAGTCACACAGAAAAGGACACTTCTCATAAGGTGTCACTTATAGAGGGAATGTAAAAACCGTTACACTTGAACTGAATTACAAAACAGAACAGAGTCACACATGCAGAAAACACACTATGGCTGCTTAACGGGAAAGGTGAGGTGGGGTGATCCATAAAACAAGAGCTTCAAATTAGCTCAGATACCGTTCCATCAACCCAATATGTAATAGACAAGACCTACTCCTTGCTCAGAGAACTGGACTCAACACGCCCGATTCACCGCACAAGAAGATATCTGACTAGTAATAATCTTAAAACCTATGTATTGATATCTCTCTGTTAGTGTGTCAAGTGGGTGTAAAGCGGCATAAACACAGCCGTGAAAAGCAGCTAAACCCCATTATAAAAATAAATTACTTTTAAAAACCCATGAAACAAAGACAGGGAAAGAGAGAGAAATTCTTACACAATTCGTTCAGGGGCTGTGATGCAACCTGGATTGACCATATCTAGACCCACAGCTGGATGAGACATAAGGGTGGACACTCTTGGGGCTGAGAGGTTTGGTGAGGTTGGGTGAGCAAACGCAGACCCTTTCAAGTAATACTGCGTGCTACCCATCGCATGGGTCCCAAATCTCCAGGTTGAAGGGCATCTTCCTACATCGAAAACATGCATGAGAAACCCAGAAGATGGTACACCGTGTGATGGGGAAAGGTTTCTAAAACGCACCTCATTTCTCATCTCCTTGTGCTCGGGTTCGCCATTCCAGCCACTTTACTACCAATCTCCCTACTTGGAGCATCAGCACCTTTAACCTCCTGTTCCGTACAGGTTGCAATTTGTAATGAGGATGAACGGGAAGACGGGGAACCAATGAGAGACTAGCTCTTGGTGTTGGGACAGGCACAGGTCACTCTATTTTCCCATCAGGAAGAAGAATTAACCACAGGCTCAGCCTGCCCCCCGGAACCAGAACAGGGCCTGAAGCCATCCTGCGCTTTTGCGGCCAGCTCCCAAAAAAGCGACTTGTAAAATGGAGCTTCAGGGCACTGCAATTCACAAACCTGCAGAGTTATAAATGATAACTCTCGTCCACAAATATATTGAGGGAAGGCAAAGAAGAGGATTTGAAATCAAGGCAGAATTGCAGGAAACAGATTTCAGGAGGTAGATTCGAATCGCCTTTAAAGCACATGAAAAGCGGCAAAACGTTGACAATGATGCCCTTGGCCAAAAAGGGCGTATGCGTTTTTTCCTGAATATATTCAGGAAAAAACGCATACGCCCTTTTTGGCCAAACAAGCAACCTGGAAAGGCAAATCAGCGCTACAAAGAAGTCTCGCTTCCCATCGGTCAAAAGGGCCATGCTGAAAAAAGTGTCAAAACCAGAAATGCAGGACAGGCCATGGAGAAATGGGAGCCTTGCTACACTGATGGGCGGGATGTAAATTGCCAACAGCCACTCTGGAGAAGTGTACGGTGTGTCCTGAAACATCTAAAAAACACAGCTTAGAGAGCATAGGGCACTTCCACGCATGGGGGGATAAAGTGGGAAAATTGAAAATCCGCAAGACACAAGCACCCCAAAGTTTAGGGCTGCTCTGTTGACAAGGACCTCCACTTCATTCCACCTTAAATATCCCAGGAAAGCGAAAAATGGATAAAAATGTTGTGGTCCTTATGTACAATGGAATATCACTCAGCCATGAAATCAATGTCATAAGGCTAGTAGCAGCATGATGAGTGGATTTAGGTAAGACGATTCTAAGTGAAATAAGTCACACAGAAAAGGACACTTCTCATAAGGTGTCACTTATAGAGGGAATGTAAAAACCGTTACACTTGAACTGAATTACAAAACAGAACAGAGTCACACATGCAGAAAACACACTATGGCTGCTTAACGGGAAAGGTGAGGTGGGGTGATCCATAAAACAAGAGCTTCAAATTAGCTCAGATACCGTTCCATCAACCCAATATGTAATAGACAAGACCTACTCCTTGCTCAGAGAACTGGACTCAACACGCCCGATTCACCGCACAAGAAGATATCTGACTAGTAATAATCTTAAAACCTATGTATTGATATCTCTCTGTTAGTGTGTCAAGTGGGTGTAAAGCGGCATAAACACAGCCGTGAAAAGCAGCTAAACCCCATTATAAAAATAAATTACTTTTAAAAACCCATGAAACAAAGACAGGGAAAGAGAGAGAAATTCTTACACAATTCGTTCAGGGGCTGTGATGCAACCTGGATTGACCATATCTAGACCCACAGCTGGATGAGACATAAGGGTGGACACTCTTGGGGCTGAGAGGTTTGGTGAGGTTGGGTGAGCAAACGCAGACCCTTTCAAGTAATACTGCGTGCTACCCATCGCATGGGTCCCAAATCTCCAGGTTCAAGGGCATCTTCCTACATCGAAAACATGCATGAGAAACCCAGAAGATGGTACACCGTGTGATGGGGAAAGGTTTCTAAAACGCACCTCATTTCTCATCTCCTTGTGCTCGGGTTCGCCATTCCAGCCACTTTACTAGCAATCTCCCTACTTGGAGCATCAGCACCTTTAACCTCCTGTTCCGTACAGGTTGCAATTTGTAATGACGATGAACGGGAAGACGGGGAACCAATGAGAGACTAGCTCTTGGTGTTGGGACAGGCACAGGTCACTCTATTTTCCCATCAGGAAGAAGAATTAACCACAGGCTCAGCCTGCCCCCCGGAACCAGAACAGGGCCTGAAGCCATCCTGCGCTTTTGCGGCCAGCTCCCAAAAAAGCGACTTGTAAAATGGAGCTTCAGGGCACTGCAATTCACAAACCTGCAGAGTTATAAATGATAACTCTCGTCCACAAATATATTGAGGGAAGGCAAAGAAGAGGATTTGAAATCAAGGCAGAATTGCAGGAAACAGATTTCAGGAGGTAGATTCGAATCGCCTTTAAAGCACATGAAAAGCGGCAAAACGTTGACAATGATGCCCTTGGCCAAAAAGGGCGTATGCGTTTTTTCCTGAATATATTCAGGAAAAAACGCATACGCCCTTTTTGGCCAACCAAGCAACCTGGAAAGGCAAATCAGCGCTACAAAGAAGTCTCGCTTCCCATCGGTCAAAAGGGCCATGCTGAAAAAAGTGTCAAAACCAGAAATGCAGGACAGGCCATGGAGAAATGGGAGCCTTGCTACACTGATGGGCGGGATGTAAATTGCCAACAGCCACTCTGGAGAAGTGTACGGTGTGTCCTGAAACATCTAAAAAACACAGCTTAGAGAGCATAGGGCACTTCCACGCATGGGGGGATAAAGTGGGAAAATTGAAAATCCGCAAGACACAAGCACCCCAAAGTTTAGGGCTGCTCTGTTGACAAGGACCTCCACTTCATTCCACCTTAAATATCCCAGGAAAGCGAAAACTGGATAAAAAAGTTGTGGTCCTTATGTACAATGGAATATCACTCAGCCATGAAATCAATGTCATAAGGCTAGTAGCAGCATGATGAGTGGATTTAGGTAAGACGATTCTAAGTGAAATAAGTCACACAGAAAAGGACACTTCTCATAAGGTGTCACTTATAGAGGGAATGTAAAAACCGTTACACTTGAACTGAATTACAAAACAGAACAGAGTCACACATGCAGAAAACACACTATGGCTTCTTAACGGGAAAGGTGAGGTGGGGTGATCCATAAAACAAGAGCTTCAAATTAGCTCAGATACCGTTCCATCAACCCAGTATGTAATAGACAAGACCTACTCCTTGCTCAGAGAACTGGACTCAACAAGCCCGATTCACCGCACAAGAATATATCGGACTAGTAATAATCTTAAAACCTATGTATTGATATCTCTCTGTTAGTGTGTCAAGTGGGTGTAAAGCGGCATAAACACAGCCGTGAAAAGCAGCTAAACCCCATTATAAAAATAAATTACTTTTAAAAACCCATGAAACAAAGACAGGGAAAGAGAGAGAAATTCTTACACAATTCGTTCAGGGGCTGTGATGCAACCTGGATTGACCATATCTAGACCCACAGCTGGATGAGACATAAGGGTGGACACTCTTGGGGCTGAGAGGTTTGGTGAGGTTGGGTGAGCAAACGCAGACCCTTTAAAGTAATACTGCGTGCTACCCATCGCATGGGTCCCAAATCTCCAGGTTCAAGGGCATCTTCCTACATCGAAAACATGCATGAGAAACCCAGAAGATGGTACACCGTGTGATGGGGAAAGGTTTCTAAAACGCACCTCATTTCTCATCTCCTTGTGCTCGGGTTCGCCATTCCAGCCACTTTACTAGCAATCTCCCTACTTGGAGCATCAGCACCTTTAACCTCCTGTTCCGTACAGGTTGCAATTTGTCCTGAGGATGAACGGGAAGACGGGGAACCAATGAGAGACTAGCTCTTGGTGTTGGGACAGGCACAGGTCACTCTATTTTCCCATCAGGAAGAAGAATTAACCACAGGCTCAGCCTGCCCCCCGGAACCAGAACAGGGCCTGAAGCCATCCTGCGCTTTTGCGGCCAGCTCCCAAAAAAGCGACTTGTAAAATGGAGCTTCAGGGCACTGCAATTCACAAACCTGCAGAGTTATAAATGATAACTCTCGTCCACAAATATATTGAGGGAAGGCAAAGAAGAGGATTTGAAATCAAGGCAGAATTGCAGGAAACAGATTTCAGGAGGTAGATTCGAATCGCCTTTAAAGCACATGAAAAGCGGCAAAACGTTGACAATGATGCCCTTGGCCAAAAAGGGCGTATGCGTTTTTTCCTGAATATATTCAGGAAAAAACGCATACGCCCTTTTTGGCCAACCAAGCAACCTGGAAAGGCAAATCAGCGCTACAAAGAAGTCTCGCTTCCCATCGGTCAAAAGGGCCATGCTGAAAAAAGTGTCAAAACCAGAAATGCAGGACAGGCCATGGAGAAATGGGAGCCTTGCTACACTGAGGGGCGGGATGTAAATTGCCAACAGCCACTCTGGAGAAGTGTACGGTGTGTCCTGAAACATCTAAAAAACACAGCTTAGAGAGCATAGGGCACTTCCACGCATGGGGGGATAAAGTGGGAAAATTGAAAATCCGCAAGACACAAGCACCCCAAAGTTTAGGGCTGCTCTGTTGACAAGGACCTCCACTTCATTCCACCTTAAATATCCCAGGAAAGCGAAAACTGGATAAAAAAGTTGTGGTCCTTATGTACAATGGAATATCACTCAGCCATGAAATCAATGTCATAAGGCTAGTAGCAGCATGATGAGTGGATTTAGGTAAGACGATTCTAAGTGAAATAAGTCACACAGAAAAGGACACTTCTCATAAGGTGTCACTTATAGAGGGAATGTAAAAACCGTTACACTTGAACTGAATTACAAAACAGAACAGAGTCACACATGCAGAAAACACACTATGGCTGCTTAACGGGAAAGGTGAGGTGGGGTGATCCATAAAACAAGAGCTTCAAATTAGCTCAGATACCGTTCCATCAACCCAATATGTAATAGACAAGACCTACTCCTTGCTCAGAGAACTGGACTCAACACGCCCGATTCACCGCACAAGAAGATATCTGACTAGTAATAATCTTAAAACCTATGTATTGATATCTCTCTGTTAGTGTGTCAAGTGGGTGTAAAGCGGCATAAACACAGCCGTGAAAAGCAGCTAAACCCCATTATAAAAATAAATTACTTTTAAAAACCCATGAAACAAAGACAGGGAAAGAGAGAGAAATTCTTACACAATTCGTTCAGGGGCTGTGATGCAACCTGGATTGACCATATCTAGACCCACAGCTGGATGAGACATAAGGGTGGACACTCTTGGGGCTGAGAGGTTTGGTGAGGTTGGGTGAGCAAACGCAGACCCTTTCAAGTAATACTGCGTGCTACCCATCGCATGGGTCCCAAATCTCCAGGTTCAAGGGCATCTTCCTACATCGAAAACATGCATGAGAAACCCAGAAGATGGTACACCGTGTGATGGGGAAAGGTTTCTAAAACGCACCTCATTTCTCATCTCCTTGTGCTCGGGTTCGCCATTCCAGCCACTTTACTAGCAATCTCCCTACTTGGAGCATCAGCACCTTTAACCTCCTGTTCCGTACAGGTTGCAATTTGTAATGAGGATGAACGGGAAGACGGGGAACCAATGAGAGACTAGCTCTTGGTGTTGGGACAGGCACAGGTCACTCTATTTTCCCATCAGGAAGAAGAATTAACCACAGGCTCAGCCTGCCCCCCGGAACCAGAACAGGGCCTGAAGCCATCCTGCGCTTTTGCGGCCAGCTCCCAAAAAAGCGACTTGTAAAATGGAGCTTCAGGGCACTGCAATTCACAAACCTGCAGAGTTATAAATGATAACTCTCGTCCACAAATATATTGAGGGAAGGCAAAGAAGAGGATTTGAAATCAAGGCAGAATTGCAGGAAACAGATTTCAGGAGGTAGATTCGAATCGCCTTTAAAGCACATGAAAAGCGGCAAAACGTTGACAATGATGCCCTTGGCCAAAAAGGGCGTATGCGTTTTTTCCTGAATATATTCAGGAAAAAACGCATACGCCCTTTTTGGCCAACCAAGCAACCTGGAAAGGCAAATCAGCGCTACAAAGAAGTCTCGCTTCCCATCGGTCAAAAGGGCCATGCTGAAAAAAGTGTCAAAACCAGAAATGCAGGACAGGCCATGGAGAAATGGGAGCCTTGCTACACTGATGGGCGGGATGTAAATTGCCAACAGCCACTCTGGAGAAGTGTACGGTGTGTCCTGAAACATCTAAAAAACACAGCTTAGAGAGCATAGGGCACTTCCACGCATGGGGGGATAAAGTGGGAAAATTGAAAATCAGCAAGACACAAGCACCCCAAAGTTTAGGGCTGCTCTGTTGACAAGGACCTCCACTTTATTCCACCTTAAATATCCCAGGAAAGCGAAAAATGGATAAAAATGTTGTGGTCCTTATGTACAATGGAATATCACTCAGCCATGAAATCAATGTCATAAGGCTAGTAGCAGCATGATGAGTGGATTTAGGTAAGACGATTCTAAGTGAAATAAGTCACACAGAAAAGGACACTTCTCATAAGGTGTCACTTATAGAGGGAATGTAAAAACCGTTACACTTGAACTGAATTACAAAACAGAACAGAGTCACACATGCAGAAAACACACTATGGCTGCTTAACGGGAAAGGTGAGGTGGGGTGATCCATAAAACAAGAGCTTCAAATTAGCTCAGATACCGTTCCATCAACCCAATATGTAATAGACAAGACCTACTCCTTGCTCAGAGAACTGGACTCAACACGCCCGATTCACCGCACAAGAAGATATCTGACTAGTAATAATCTTAAAACCTATGTATTGATATCTCTCTGTTAGTGTGTCAAGTGGGTGTAAAGCGGCATAAACACAGCCGTGAAAAGCAGCTAAACCCCATTATAAAAATAAATTACTTTTAAAAACCCATGAAACAAAGACAGGGAAAGAGAGAGAAATTCTTACACAATTCGTTCAGGGGCTGTGATGCAACCTGGATTGACCATATCTAGACCCACAGCTGGATGAGACATAAGGGTGGACACTCTTGGGGCTGAGAGGTTTGGTGAGGTTGGGTGAGCAAACGCAGACCCTTTCAAGTAATACTGCGTGCTACCCATCGCATGGGTCCCAAATCTCCAGGTTGAAGGGCATCTTCCTACATCGAAAACATGCATGAGAAACCCAGAAGATGGTACACCGTGTGATGGGGAAAGGTTTCTAAAACGCACCTCATTTCTCATCTCCTTGTGCTCGGGTTCGCCATTCCAGCCACTTTACTACCAATCTCCCTACTTGGAGCATCAGCACCTTTAACCTCCTGTTCCGTACAGGTTGCAATTTGTAATGAGGATGAACGGGAAGACGGGGAACCAATGAGAGACTAGCTCTTGGTGTTGGGACAGGCACAGGTCACTCTATTTTCCCATCAGGAAGAAGAATTAACCACAGGCTCAGCCTGCCCCCCGGAACCAGAACAGGGCCTGAAGCCATCCTGCGCTTTTGCGGCCAGCTCCCAAAAAAGCGACTTGTAAAATGGAGCTTCAGGGCACTGCAATTCACAAACCTGCAGAGTTATAAATGATAACTCTCGTCCACAAATATATTGAGGGAAGGCAAAGAAGAGGATTTGAAATCAAGGCAGAATTGCAGGAAACAGATTTCAGGAGGTAGATTCGAATCGCCTTTAAAGCACATGAAAAGCGGCAAAACGTTGACAATGATGCCCTTGGCCAAAAAGGGCGTATGCGTTTTTTCCTGAATATATTCAGGAAAAAACGCATACGCCCTTTTTGGCCAAACAAGCAACCTGGAAAGGCAAATCAGCGCTACAAAGAAGTCTCGCTTCCCATCGGTCAAAAGGGCCATGCTGAAAAAAGTGTCAAAACCAGAAATGCAGGACAGGCCATGGAGAAATGGGAGCCTTGCTACACTGATGGGCGGGATGTAAATTGCCAACAGCCACTCTGGAGAAGTGTACGGTGTGTCCTGAAACATCTAAAAAACACAGCTTAGAGAGCATAGGGCACTTCCACGCATGGGGGGATAAAGTGGGAAAATTGAAAATCCGCAAGACACAAGCACCCCAAAGTTTAGGGCTGCTCTGTTGACAAGGACCTCCACTTCATTCCACCTTAAATATCCCAGGAAAGCGAAAAATGGATAAAAATGTTGTGGTCCTTATGTACAATGGAATATCACTCAGCCATGAAATCAATGTCATAAGGCTAGTAGCAGCATGATGAGTGGATTTAGGTAAGACGATTCTAAGTGAAATAAGTCACACAGAAAAGGACACTTCTCATAAGGTGTCACTTATAGAGGGAATGTAAAAACCGTTACACTTGAACTGAATTACAAAACAGAACAGAGTCACACATGCAGAAAACACACTATGGCTGCTTAACGGGAAAGGTGAGGTGGGGTGATCCATAAAACAAGAGCTTCAAATTAGCTCAGATACCGTTCCATCAACCCAATATGTAATAGACAAGACCTACTCCTTGCTCAGAGAACTGGACTCAACACGCCCGATTCACCGCACAAGAAGATATCTGACTAGTAATAATCTTAAAACCTATGTATTGATATCTCTCTGTTAGTGTGTCAAGTGGGTGTAAAGCGGCATAAACACAGCCGTGAAAAGCAGCTAAACCCCATTATAAAAATAAATTACTTTTAAAAACCCATGAAACAAAGACAGGGAAAGAGAGAGAAATTCTTACACAATTCGTTCAGGGGCTGTGATGCAACCTGGATTGACCATATCTAGACCCACAGCTGGATGAGACATAAGGGTGGACACTCTTGGGGCTGAGAGGTTTGGTGAGGTTGGGTGAGCAAACGCAGACCCTTTCAAGTAATACTGCGTGCTACCCATCGCATGGGTCCCAAATCTCCAGGTTCAAGGGCATCTTCCTACATCGAAAACATGCATGAGAAACCCAGAAGATGGTACACCGTGTGATGGGGAAAGGTTTCTAAAACGCACCTCATTTCTCATCTCCTTGTGCTCGGGTTCGCCATTCCAGCCACTTTACTAGCAATCTCCCTACTTGGAGCATCAGCACCTTTAACCTCCTGTTCCGTACAGGTTGCAATTTGTAATGACGATGAACGGGAAGACGGGGAACCAATGAGAGACTAGCTCTTGGTGTTGGGACAGGCAAAGGTCACTCTATTTTCCCATCAGGAAGAAGAATTAACCACAGGCTCAGCCTGCCCCCCGGAACCAGAACAGGGCCTGAAGCCATCCTGCGCTTTTGCGGCCAGCTCCCAAAAAAGCGACTTGTAAAATGGAGCTTCAGGGCACTGCAATTCACAAACCTGCAGAGTTATAAATGATAACTCTCGTCCACAAATATATTGAGGGAAGGCAAAGAAGAGGATTTGAAATCAAGGCAGAATTGCAGGAAACAGATTTCAGGAGGTAGATTCGAATCGCCTTTAAAGCACATGAAAAGCGGCAAAACGTTGACAATGATGCCCTTGGCCAAAAAGGGCGTATGCGTTTTTTCCTGAATATATTCAGGAAAAAACGCATACGCCCTTTTTGGCCAACCAAGCAACCTGGAAAGGCAAATCAGCGCTACAAAGAAGTCTCGCTTCCCATCGGTCAAAAGGGCCATGCTGAAAAAAGTGTCAAAACCAGAAATGCAGGACAGGCCATGGAGAAATGGGAGCCTTGCTACACTGATGGGCGGGATGTAAATTGCCAACAGCCACTCTGGAGAAGTGTACGGTGTGTCCTGAAACATCTAAAAAACACAGCTTAGAGAGCATAGGGCACTTCCACGCATGGGGGGATAAAGTGGGAAAATTGAAAATCCGCAAGACACAAGCACCCCAAAGTTTAGGGCTGCTCTGTTGACAAGGACCTCCACTTCATTCCACCTTAAATATCCCAGGAAAGCGAAAACTGGATAAAAAAGTTGTGGTCCTTATGTACAATGGAATATCACTCAGCCATGAAATCAATGTCATAAGGCTAGTAGCAGCATGATGAGTGGATTTAGGTAAGACGATTCTAAGTGAAATAAGTCACACAGAAAAGGACACTTCTCATAAGGTGTCACTTATAGAGGGAATGTAAAAACCGTTACACTTGAACTGAATTACAAAACAGAACAGAGTCACACATGCAGAAAACACACTATGGCTGCTTAACGGGAAAGGTGAGGTGGGGTGATCCATAAAACAAGAGCTTCAAATTAGCTCAGATACCGTTCCATCAACCCAGTATGTAATAGACAAGACCTACTCCTTGCTCAGAGAACTGGACTCAACAAGCCCGATTCACCGCACAAGAATATATCGGACTAGTAATAATCTTAAAACCTATGTATTGATATCTCTCTGTTAGTGTGTCAAGTGGGTGTAAAGCGGCATAAACACAGCCGTGAAAAGCAGCTAAACCCCATTATAAAAATAAATTACTTTTAAAAACCCATGAAACAAAGACAGGGAAAGAGAGAGAAATTCTTACACAATTCGTTCAGGGGCTGTGATGCAACCTGGATTGACCATATCTAGACCCACAGCTGGATGAGACATAAGGGTGGACACTCTTGGGGCTGAGAGGTTTGGTGAGGTTGGGTGAGCAAACGCAGACCCTTTAAAGTAATACTGCGTGCTACCCATCGCATGGGTCCCAAATCTCCAGGTTCAAGGGCATCTTCCTACATCGAAAACATGCATGAGAAACCCAGAAGATGGTACACCGTGTGATGGGGAAAGGTTTCTAAAACGCACCTCATTTCTCATCTCCTTGTGCTCGGGTTCGCCATTCCAGCCACTTTACTAGCAATCTCCCTACTTGGAGCATCAGCACCTTTAACCTCCTGTTCCGTACAGGTTGCAATTTGTCCTGAGGATGAACGGGAAGACGGGGAACCAATGAGAGACTAGCTCTTGGTGTTGGGACAGGCACAGGTCACTCTATTTTCCCATCAGGAAGAAGAATTAACCACAGGCTCAGCCTGCCCCCCGGAACCAGAACAGGGCCTGAAGCCATCCTGCGCTTTTGCGGCCAGCTCCCAAAAAAGCGACTTGTAAAATGGAGCTTCAGGGCACTGCAATTCACAAACCTGCAGAGTTATAAATGATAACTCTCGTCCACAAATATATTGAGGGAAGGCAAAGAAGAGGATTTGAAATCAAGGCAGAATTGCAGGAAACAGATTTCAGGAGGTAGATTCGAATCGCCTTTAAAGCACATGAAAAGCGGCAAAACGTTGACAATGATGCCCTTGGCCAAAAAGGGCGTATGCGTTTTTTCCTGAATATATTCAGGAAAAAACGCATACGCCCTTTTTGGCCAACCAAGCAACCTGGAAAGGCAAATCAGCGCTACAAAGAAGTCTCGCTTCCCATCGGTCAAAAGGGCCATGCTGAAAAAAGTGTCAAAACCAGAAATGCAGGACAGGCCATGGAGAAATGGGAGCCTTGCTACACTGATGGGCGGGATGTAAATTGCCAACAGCCACTCTGGAGAAGTGTACGGTGTGTCCTGAAACATCTAAAAAACACAGCTTAGAGAGCATAGGGCACTTCCACGCATGGGGGGATAAAGTGGGAAAATTGAAAATCCGCAAGACACAAGCACCCCAAAGTTTAGGGCTGCTCTGTTGACAAGGACCTCCACTTCATTCCACCTTAAATATCCCAGGAAAGCGAAAACTGGATAAAAAAGTTGTGGTCCTTATGTACAATGGAATATCACTCAGCCATGAAATCAATGTCATAAGGCTAGTAGCAGCATGATGAGTGGATTTAGGTAAGACGATTCTAAGTGAAATAAGTCACACAGAAAAGGACACTTCTCATAAGGTGTCACTTATAGAGGGAATGTAAAAACCGTTACACTTGAACTGAATTACAAAACAGAACAGAGTCACACATGCAGAAAACACACTATGGCTGCTTAACGGGAAAGGTGAGGTGGGGTGATCCATAAAACAAGAGCTTCAAATTAGCTCAGATACCGTTCCATCAACCCAATATGTAATAGACAAGACCTACTCCTTGCTCAGAGAACTGGACTCAACACGCCCGATTCACCGCACAAGAAGATATCTGACTAGTAATAATCTTAAAACCTATGTATTGATATCTCTCTGTTAGTGTGTCAAGTGGGTGTAAAGCGGCATAAACACAGCCGTGAAAAGCAGCTAAACCCCATTATAAAAATAAATTACTTTTAAAAACCCATGAAACAAAGACAGGGAAAGAGAGAGAAATTCTTACACAATTCGTTCAGGGGCTGTGATGCAACCTGGACTGACCATATCTAGACCCACAGCTGGATGAGACATAAGGGTGGACACTCTTGGGGCTGAGAGGTTTGGTGAGGTTGGGTGAGCAAACGCAGACCCTTTCAAGTAATACTGCGTGCTACCCATCGCATGGGTCCCAAATCTCCAGGTTCAAGGGCATCTTCCTACATCGAAAACATGCATGAGAAACCCAGAAGATGGTACACCGTGTGATGGGGAAAGGTTTCTAAAACGCACCTCATTTCTCATCTCCTTGTGCTCGGGTTCGCCATTCCAGCCACTTTACTAGCAATCTCCCTACTTGGAGCATCAGCACCTTTAACCTCCTGTTCCGTACAGGTTGCAATTTGTAATGAGGATGAACGGGAAGACGGGGAACCAATGAGAGACTAGCTCTTGGTGTTGGGACAGGCACAGGTCACTCTATTTTCCCATCAGGAAGAAGAATTAACCACAGGCTCAGCCTGCCCCCCGGAACCAGAACAGGGCCTGAAGCCATCCTGCGCTTTTGCGGCCAGCTCCCAAAAAAGCGACTTGTAAAATGGAGCTTCAGGGCACTGCAATTCACAAACCTGCAGAGTTATAAATGATAACTCTCGTCCACAAATATATTGAGGGAAGGCAAAGAAGAGGATTTGAAATCAAGGCAGAATTGCAGGAAACAGATTTCAGGAGGTAGATTCGAATCGCCTTTAAAGCACATGAAAAGCGGCAAAACGTTGACAATGATGCCCTTGGCCAAAAAGGGCGTATGCGTTTTTTCCTGAATATATTCAGGAAAAAACGCATACGCCCTTTTTGGCCAAACAAGCAACCTGGAAAGGCAAATCAGCGCTACAAAGAAGTCTCGCTTCCCATCGGTCAAAAGGGCCATGCTGAAAAAAGTGTCAAAACCAGAAATGCAGGACAGGCCATGGAGAAATGGGAGCCTTGCTACACTGATGGGCGGGATGTAAATTGCCAACAGCCACTCTGGAGAAGTGTACGGTGTGTCCTGAAACATCTAAAAAACACAGCTTAGAGAGCATAGGGCACTTCCACGCATGGGGGGATAAAGTGGGAAAATTGAAAATCCGCAAGACACAAGCACCCCAAAGTTTAGGGCTGCTCTGTTGACAAGGACCTCCACTTCATTCCACCTTAAATATCCCAGGAAAGCGAAAAATGGATAAAAATGTTGTGGTCCTTATGTACAATGGAATATCACTCAGCCATGAAATCAATGTCATAAGGCTAGTAGCAGCATGATGAGTGGATTTAGGTAAGACGATTCTAAGTGAAATAAGTCACACAGAAAAGGACACTTCTCATAAGGTGTCACTTATAGAGGGAATGTAAAAACCGTTACACTTGAACTGAATTACAAAACAGAACAGAGTCACACATGCAGAAAACACACTATGGCTGCTTAACGGGAAAGGTGAGGTGGGGTGATCCATAAAACAAGAGCTTCAAATTAGCTCAGATACCGTTCCATCAACCCAATATGTAATAGACAAGACCTACTCCTTGCTCAGAGAACTGGACTCAACACGCCCGATTCACCGCACAAGAAGATATCTGACTAGTAATAATCTTAAAACCTATGTATTGATATCTCTCTGTTAGTGTGTCAAGTGGGTGTAAAGCGGCATAAACACAGCCGTGAAAAGCAGCTAAACCCCATTATAAAAATAAATTACTTTTAAAAACCCATGAAACAAAGACAGGGAAAGAGAGAGAAATTCTTACACAATTCGTTCAGGGGCTGTGATGCAACCTGGACTGACCATATCTAGACCCACAGCTGGATGAGACATAAGGGTGGACACTCTTGGGGCTGAGAGGTTTGGTGAGGTTGGGTGAGCAAACGCAGACCCTTTCAAGTAATACTGCGTGCTACCCATCGCATGGGTCCCAAATCTCCAGGTTCAAGGGCATCTTCCTACATCGAAAACATGCATGAGAAACCCAGAAGATGGTACACCGTGTGATGGGGAAAGGTTTCTAAAACGCACCTCATTTCTCATCTCCTTGTGCTCGGGTTCGCCATTCCAGCCACTTTACTAGCAATCTCCCTACTTGGAGCATCAGCACCTTTAACCTCCTGTTCCGTACAGGTTGCAATTTGTAATGAGGATGAACGGGAAGACGGGGAACCAATGAGAGACTAGCTCTTGGTGTTGGGACAGGCACAGGTCACTCTATTTTCCCATCAGGAAGAAGAATTAACCACAGGCTCAGCCTGCCCCCCGGAACCAGAACAGGGCCTGAAGCCATCCTGCGCTTTTGCGGCCAGCTCCCAAAAAAGCGACTTGTAAAATGGAGCTTCAGGGCACTGCAATTCACAAACCTGCAGAGTTATAAATGATAACTCTCGTCCACAAATATATTGAGGGAAGGCAAAGAAGAGGATTTGAAATCAAGGCAGAATTGCAGGAAACAGATTTCAGGAGGTAGATTCGAATCGCCTTTAAAGCACATGAAAAGCGGCAAAACGTTGACAATGATGCCCTTGGCCAAAAAGGGCGTATGCGTTTTTTCCTGAATATATTCAGGAAAAAACGCATACGCCCTTTTTGGCCAAACAAGCAACCTGGAAAGGCAAATCAGCGCTACAAAGAAGTCTCGCTTCCCATCGGTCAAAAGGGCCATGCTGAAAAAAGTGTCAAAACCAGAAATGCAGGACAGGCCATGGAGAAATGGGAGCCTTGCTACACTGATGGGCGGGATGTAAATTGCCAACAGCCACTCTGGAGAAGTGTACGGTGTGTCCTGAAACATCTAAAAAACACAGCTTAGAGAGCATAGGGCACTTCCACGCATGGGGGGATAAAGTGGGAAAATTGAAAATCCGCAAGACACAAGCACCCCAAAGTTTAGGGCTGCTCTGTTGACAAGGACCTCCACTTCATTCCACCTTAAATATCCCAGGAAAGCGAAAAATGGATAAAAATGTTGTGGTCCTTATGTACAATGGAATATCACTCAGCCATGAAATCAATGTCATAAGGCTAGTAGCAGCATGATGAGTGGATTTAGGTAAGACGATTCTAAGTGAAATAAGTCACACAGAAAAGGACACTTCTCATAAGGTGTCACTTATAGAGGGAATGTAAAAACCGTTACACTTGAACTGAATTACAAAACAGAACAGAGTCACACATGCAGAAAACACACTATGGCTGCTTAACGGGAAAGGTGAGGTGGGGTGATACATAAAACAAGAGCTTCAAATTAGCTCAGATACCGTTCCATCAACCCAATATGTAATAGACAAGACCTACTCCTTGCTCAGAGAACTGGACTCAACACGCCCGATTCACCACACAAGAATATATCTGACTAGTAATAATCTTAAAACCTATGTATTGATATCTCTCTGTTAGTGTGTCAAGTGGGTGTATAGCGGCATAAACACAGCCGTGAAAAGCAGCTAAACCCCATTATAAAAATAAATTACTTTTAAAAACCCATGAAACAAAGACAGGGAAAGAGAGAGAAATTCTTACACAATTCGTTCAGGGGCTGTGATGCAACCTGGATTGACCATATCTAGACCCACAGCTGGATGAGACATAAGGGTGGACACTCTTGGGGCTGAGAGGTTTGGTGAGGTTGGGTGAGCAAACGCAGACCCTTTCAAGTAATACTGCGTGCTACCCATCGCATGGGTCCCAAATCTCCAGGTTCAAGGGCATCTTCCTACATCGAAAACATGCATGAGAAACCCAGAAGATGGTACACCGTGTGATGGGGAAAGGTTTCTAAAACGCACCTCATTTCTCATCTCCTTGTGCTCGGGTTCGCCATTCCAGCCACTTTACTAGCAATCTCCCTACTTGGAGCATCAGCACCTTTAACCTCCTGTTCCGTACAGGTTGCAATTTGTAATGAGGATGAACGGGAAGACGGGGAACCAATGAGAGACTAGCTCTTGGTGTTGGGACAGGCACAGGTCACTCTATTTTCCCATCAGGAAGAAGAATTAACCACAGGCTCAGCCTGCCCCCCGGAACCAGAACAGGGCCTGAAGCCATCCTGCGCTTTTGCGGCCAGCTCCCAAAAAAGCGACTTGTAAAATGGAGCTTCAGGGCACTGCAATTCACAAACCTGCAGAGTTATAAATGATAACTCTCGTCCACAAATATATTGAGGGAAGGCAAAGAAGAGGATTTGAAATCAAGGCAGAATTGCAGGAAACAGATTTCAGGAGGTAGATTCGAATCGCCTTTAAAGCACATGAAAAGCGGCAAAACGTTGACAATGATGCCCTTGGCCAAAAAGGGCGTATGCGTTTTTTCCTGAATATATTCAGGAAAAAACGCATACGCCCTTTTTGGCCAACCAAGCAACCTGGAAAGGCAAATCAGCGCTACAAAGAAGTCTCGCTTCCCATCGGTCAAAAGGGCCATGCTGAAAAAAGTGTCAAAACCAGAAATGCAGGACAGGCCATGGAGAAATGGGAGCCTTGCTACACTGATGGGCGGGATGTAAATTGCCAACAGCCACTCTGGAGAAGTGTACGGTGTGTCCTGAAACATCTAAAAAACACAGCTTAGAGAGCATAGGGCACTTCCACGCATGGGGGGATAAAGTGGGAAAATTGAAAATCCGCAAGACACAAGCACCCCAAAGTTTAGGGCTGCTCTGTTGACAAGGACCTCCACTTCATTCCACCTTAAATATCCCAGGAAAGCGAAAACTGGATAAAAAAGTTGTGGTCCTTATGTACAATGGAATATCACTCAGCCATGAAATCAATGTCATAAGGCTAGTAGCAGCATGATGAGTGGATTTAGGTAAGACGATTCTAAGTGAAATAAGTCACACAGAAAAGGACACTTCTCATAAGGTGTCACTTATAGAGGGAATGTAAAAACCGTTACACTTGAACTGAATTACAAAACAGAACAGAGTCACACATGCAGAAAACACACTATGGCTGCTTAACGGGAAAGGTGAGGTGGGGTGATCCATAAAACAAGAGCTTCAAATTAGCTCAGATACCGTTCCATCAACCCAATATGTAATAGGCAAGACCTACTCCTTGCTCAGAGAACTGGACTCAACACGCCCGATTCACCGCACAAGAATATATCTGACTAGTAATAATCTTAAAACCTATGTATTGATATCTCTCTGTTAGTGTGTCAAGTGGGTGTAAAGCGGCATAAACACAGCCGTGAAAAGCAGCTAAACCCCATTATAAAAATAAATTACTTTTAAAAACCCATGAAACAAAGACAGGGAAAGAGAGAGAAATTCTTACACAATTCGTTCAGGGGCTGTGATGCAACCTGGATTGACCATATCTAGACCCACAGCTGGATGAGACATAAGGGTGGACACTCTTGGGGCTGAGAGGTTTGGTGAGGTTGGGTGAGCAAACGCAGACCCTTTAAAGTAATACTGCGTGCTACCCATCGCATGGGTCCCAAATCTCCAGGTTCAAGGGCATCTTCCTACATCGAAAACATGCATGAGAAACCCAGAAGATGGTACACCGTGTGATGGGGAAAGGTTTCTAAAACGCACCTCATTTCTCATCTCCTTGTGCTCGGGTTCGCCATTCCAGCCACTTTACTAGCAATCTCCCTACTTGGAGCATCAGCACCTTTAACCTCCTGTTCCGTACAGGTTGCAATTTGTCCTGAGGATGAACGGGAAGACGGGGAACCAATGAGAGACTAGCTCTTGGTGTTGGGACAGGCACAGGTCACTCTATTTTCCCATCAGGAAGAAGAATTAACCACAGGCTCAGCCTGCCCCCCGGAACCAGAACAGGGCCTGAAGCCATCCTGCGCTTTTGCGGCCAGCTCCCAAAAAAGCGACTTGTAAAATGGAGCTTCAGGGCACTGCAATTCACAAACCTGCAGAGTTATAAATGATAACTCTCGTCCACAAATATATTGAGGGAAGGCAAAGAAGAGGATTTGAAATCAAGGCAGAATTGCAGGAAACAGATTTCAGGAGGTAGATTCGAATCGCCTTTAAAGCACATGAAAAGCGGCAAAACGTTGACAATGATGCCCTTGGCCAAAAAGGGCGTATGCGTTTTTTCCTGAATATATTCAGGAAAAAACGCATACGCCCTTTTTGGCCAACCAAGCAACCTGGAAAGGCAAATCAGCGCTACAAAGAAGTCTCGCTTCCCATCGGTCAAAAGGGCCATGCTGAAAAAAGTGTCAAAACCAGAAATGCAGGACAGGCCATGGAGAAATGGGAGCCTTGCTACACTGATGGGCGGGATGTAAATTGCCAACAGCCACTCTGGAGAAGTGTACGGTGTGTCCTGAAACATCTAAAAAACACAGCTTAGAGAGCATAGGGCACTTCCACGCATGGGGGGATAAAGTGGGAAAATTGAAAATCCGCAAGACACAAGCACCCCAAAGTTTAGGGCTGCTCTGTTGACAAGGACCTCCACTTCATTCCACCTTAAATATCCCAGGAAAGCGAAAACTGGATAAAAAAGTTGTGGTCCTTATGTACAATGGAATATCACTCAGCCATGAAATCAATGTCATAAGGCTAGTAGCAGCATGATGAGTGGATTTAGGTAAGACGATTCTAAGTGAAATAAGTCACACAGAAAAGGACACTTCTCATAAGGTGTCACTTATAGAGGGAATGTAAAAACCGTTACACTTGAACTGAATTACAAAACAGAACAGAGTCACACATGCAGAAAACACACTATGGCTGCTTAACGGGAAAGGTGAGGTGGGGTGATACATAAAACAAGAGCTTCAAATTAGCTCAGATACCGTTCCATCAACCCAATATGTAATAGACAAGACCTACTCCTTGCTCAGAGAACTGGACTCAACACGCCCGATTCACCGCACAAGAATATATCTGACTAGTAATAATCTTAAAACCTATGTATTGATATCTCTCTGTTAGTGTGTCAAGTGGGTGTAAAGCGGCATAAACACAGCCGTGAAAAGCAGCTAAACCCCATTATAAAAATAAATTACTTTTAAAAACCCATGAAACAAAGACAGGGAAAGAGAGAGAAATTCTTACACAATTCGTTCAGGGGCTGTGATGCAACCTGGATTGACCATATCTAGACCCACAGCTGGATGAGACATAAGGGTGGACACTCTTGGGGCTGAGAGGTTTGGTGAGGTTGGGTGAGCAAACGCAGACCCTTTAAAGTAATACTGCGTGCTACCCATCGCATGGGTCCCAAATCTCCAGGTTCAAGGGCATCTTCCTACATCGAAAACATGCATGAGAAACCCAGAAGATGGTACACCGTGTGATGGGGAAAGGTTTCTAAAACGCACCTCATTTCTCATCTCCTTGTGCTCGGGTTCGCCATTCCAGCCACTTTACTAGCAATCTCCCTACTTGGAGCATCAGCACCTTTAACCTCCTGTTCCGTACAGGTTGCAATTTGTCCTGAGGATGAACGGGAAGACGGGGAACCAATGAGAGACTAGCTCTTGGTGTTGGGACAGGCACAGGTCACTCTATTTTCCCATCAGGAAGAAGAATTAACCACAGGCTCAGCCTGCCCCCCGGAACCAGAACAGGGCCTGAAGCCATCCTGCGCTTTTGCGGCCAGCTCCCAAAAAAGCGACTTGTAAAATGGAGCTTCAGGGCACTGCAATTCACAAACCTGCAGAGTTATAAATGATAACTCTCGTCCACAAATATATTGAGGGAAGGCAAAGAAGAGGATTTGAAATCAAGGCAGAATTGCAGGAAACAGATTTCAGGAGGTAGATTCGAATCGCCTTTAAAGCACATGAAAAGCGGCAAAACGTTGACAATGATGCCCTTGGCCAAAAAGGGCGTATGCGTTTTTTCCTGAATATATTCAGGAAAAAACGCATACGCCCTTTTTGGCCAACCAAGCAACGTGGAAAGGCAAATCAGCGCTACAAAGAAGTCTCGCTTCCCATCGGTCAAAAGGGCCATGCTGAAAAAAGTGTCAAAACCAGAAATGCAGGACAGGCCATGGAGAAATGGGAGCCTTGCTACACTGATGGGCGGGATGTAAATTGCCAACAGCCACTCTGGAGAAGTGTACGGTGTGTCCTGAAACATCTAAAAAACACAGCTTAGAGAGCATAGGGCACTTCCACGCATGGGGGGATAAAGTGGGAAAATTGAAAATCAGCAAGACACAAGCACCCCAAAGTTTAGGGCTGCTCTGTTGACAAGGACCTCCACTTCATTCCACCTTAAATATCCCAGGAAAGCGAAAACTGGATAAAAAAGTTGTGGTCCTTATGTACAATGGAATATCACTCAGCCATGAAATCAATGTCATAAGGCTAGTAGCAGCATGATGAGTGGATTTAGGTAAGACGATTCTAAGTGAAATAAGTCACACAGAAAAGGACACTTCTCATAAGGTGTCACTTATAGAGGGAATGTAAAAACCGTTACACTTGAACTGAATTACAAAACAGAACAGAGTCACACATGCAGAAAACACACTATGGCTGCTTAACGGGAAAGGTGAGGTGGGGTGATACATAAAACAAGAGCTTCAAATTAGCTCAGATACCGTTCCATCAACCCAATATGTAATAGACAAGACCTACTCCTTGCTCAGAGAACTGGACTCAACACGCCCGATTCACCGCACAAGAATATATCTGACTAGTAATAATCTTAAAACCTATGTATTGATATCTCTCTGTTAGTGTGTCAAGTGGGTGTAAAGCGGCATAAACACAGCCGTGAAAAGCAGCTAAACCCCATTATAAAAATAAATTACTTTTAAAAACCCATGAAACAAAGACAGGGAAAGAGAGAGAAATTCTTACACAATTCGTTCAGGGGCTGTGATGCAACCTGGATTGACCATATCTAGACCCACAGCTGGATGAGACATAAGGGTGGACACTCTTGGGGCTGAGAGGTTTGGTGAGGTTGGGTGAGCAAACGCAGACCCTTTAAAGTAATACTGCGTGCTACCCATCGCATGGGTCCCAAATCTCCAGGTTCAAGGGCATCTTCCTACATCGAAAACATGCATGAGAAACCCAGAAGATGGTACACCGTGTGATGGGGAAAGGTTTCTAAAACGCACCTCATTTCTCATCTCCTTGTGCTCGGGTTCGCCATTCCAGCCACTTTACTAGCAATCTCCCTACTTGGAGCATCAGCACCTTTAACCTCCTGTTCCGTACAGGTTGCAATTTGTCCTGAGGATGAACGGGAAGACGGGGAACCAATGAGAGACTAGCTCTTGGTGTTGGGACAGGCACAGGTCACTCTATTTTCCCATCAGGAAGAAGAATTAACCACAGGCTCAGCCTGCCCCCCGGAACCAGAACAGGGCCTGAAGCCATCCTGCGCTTTTGCGGCCAGCTCCCAAAAAAGCGACTTGTAAAATGGAGCTTCAGGGCACTGCAATTCACAAACCTGCAGAGTTATAAATGATAACTCTCGTCCACAAATATATTGAGGGAAGGCAAAGAAGAGGATTTGAAATCAAGGCAGAATTGCAGGAAACAGATTTCAGGAGGTAGATTCGAATCGCCTTTAAAGCACATGAAAAGCGGCAAAACGTTGACAATGATGCCCTTGGCCAAAAAGGGCGTATGCGTTTTTTCCTGAATATATTCAGGAAAAAACGCATACGCCCTTTTTGGCCAACCAAGCAACCTGGAAAGGCAAATCAGCGCTACAAAGAAGTCTCGCTTCCCATCGGTCAAAAGGGCCATGCTGAAAAAAGTGTCAAAACCAGAAATGCAGGACAGGCCATGGAGAAATGGGAGCCTTGCTACACTGATGGGCGGGATGTAAATTGCCAACAGCCACTCTGGAGAAGTGTACGGTGTGTCCTGAAACATCTAAAAAACACAGCTTAGAGAGCATAGGGCACTTCCACGCATGGGGGGATAAAGTGGGAAAATTGAAAATCCGCAAGACACAAGCACCCCAAAGTTTAGGGCTGCTCTGTTGACAAGGACCTCCACTTCATTCCACCTTAAATATCCCAGGAAAGCGAAAACTGGATAAAAAAGTTGTGGTCCTTATGTACAATGGAATATCACTCAGCCATGAAATCAATGTCATAAGGCTAGTAGCAGCATGATGAGTGGATTTAGGTAAGACGATTCTAAGTGAAATAAGTCACACAGAAAAGGACACTTCTCATAAGGTGTCACTTATAGAGGGAATGTAAAAACCGTTACACTTGAACTGAATTACAAAACAGAACAGAGTCACACATGCAGAAAACACACTATGGCTGCTTAACGGGAAAGGTGAGGTGGGGTGATACATAAAACAAGAGCTTCAAATTAGCTCAGATACCGTTCCATCAACCCAATATGTAATAGACAAGACCTACTCCTTGCTCAGAGAACTGGACTCAACACGCCCGATTCACCGCACAAGAATATATCTGACTAGTAATAATCTTAAAACCTATGTATTGATATCTCTCTGTTAGTGTGTCAAGTGGGTGTAAAGTGGCATAAACACAGCCGTGAAAAGCAGCTAAACCCCATTATAAAAATAAATTACTTTTAAAAACCCATGAAACAAAGACAGGGAAAGAGAGAGAAATTCTTACACAATTCGTTCAGGGGCTGTGATGCAACCTGGATTGACCATATCTAGACCCACAGCTGGATGAGACATAAGGGTGGACACTCTTGGGGCTGAGAGGTTTGGTGAGGTTGGGTGAGCAAACGCAGACCCTTTCAAGTAATACTGCGTGCTACCCATCGCATGGGTCCCAAATCTCCAGGTTCAAGGGCATCTTCCTACATCGAAAACATGCATGAGAAACCCAGAAGATGGTACACCGTGTGATGGGGAAAGGTTTCTAAAACGCACCTCATTTCTCATCTCCTTGTGCTCGGGTTCGCCATTCCAGCCACTTTACTAGCAATCTCCCTACTTGGAGCATCAGCACCTTTAACCTCCTGTTCCGTACAGGTTGCAATTTGTCCTGAGGATGAACGGGAAGACGGGGAACCAATGAGAGACTAGCTCTTGGTGTTGGGACAGGCACAGGTCACTCTATTTTCCCATCAGGAAGAAGAATTAACCACAGGCTCAGCCTGCCCCCCGGAACCAGAACAGGGCCTGAAGCCATCCTGCGCTTTTGCGGCCAGCTCCCAAAAAAGCGACTTGTAAAATGGAGCTTCAGGGCACTGCAATTCACAAACCTGCAGAGTTATAAATGATAACTCCCGTCCACAAATATATTGAGGGAAGGCAAAGAAGAGGATTTGAAATCAAGGCAGAATTGCAGGAAACAGATTTCAGGAGGTAGATTCGAATCGCCTTTAAAGCACATGAAAAGCGGCAAAACGTTGACAATGATGCCCTTGGCCAAAAAGGGCGTATGCGTTTTTTCCTGAATATATTCAGGAAAAAACGCATACGCCCTTTTTGGCCAACCAAGCAACGTGGAAAGGCAAATCAGCGCTAAAAAGAAGTCTCGCTTCCCATCGGTCAAAAGGGCCATGCTGAAAAAAGTGTCAAAACCAGAAATGCAGGACAGGCCATGGAGAAATGGGAGCCTTGCTACACTGATGGGCGGGATGTAAATTGCCAACAGCCACTCTGGAGAAGTGTACGGTGTGTCCTGAAACATCTAAAAAACACAGCTTAGAGAGCATAGGGCACTTCCACGCATGGGGGGATAAAGTGGGAAAATTGAAAATCCGCAAGACACAAGCACCCCAAAGTTTAGGGCTGCTCTGTTGACAAGGACCTCCACTTCATTCCACCTTAAATGTCCCAGGAAAGCGAAAACTGGATAAAAAAGTTGTGGTCCTTATGTACAATGGAATATCACTCAGCCATGAAATCAATGTCATAAGGCTAGTAGCAGCATGATGAGTGGATTTAGGTAAGACGATTCTAAGTGAAATAAGTCACACAGAAAAGGACACTTCTCATAAGGTGTCACTTATAGAGGGAATGTAAAAACCGTTACACTTGAACTGAATTACAAAACAGAACAGAGTCACACATGCAGAAAACACACTATGGCTGCTTAACGGGAAAGGTGAGGTGGGGTGATACATAAAACAAGAGCTTCAAATTAGCTCAGATACCGTTCCATCAACCCAATATGTAATAGACAAGACCTACTCCTTGCTCAGAGAACTGGACTCAACACGCCCGATTCACCGCACAAGAATATATCTGACTAGTAATAATCTTAAAACCTATGTATTGATATCTCTCTGTTAGTGTGTCAAGTGGGTGTAAAGTGGCATAAACACAGCCGTGAAAAGCAGCTAAACCCCATTATAAAAATAAATTACTTTTAAAAACCCATGAAACAAAGACAGGGAAAGAGAGAGAAATTCTTACACAATTCGTTCAGGGGCTGTGATGCAACCTGGATTGACCATATCTAGACCCACAGCTGGATGAGACATAAGGGTGGACACTCTTGGGGCTGAGAGGTTTGGTGAGGTTGGGTGAGCAAACGCAGACCCTTTCAAGTAATACTGCGTGCTACCCATCGCATGGGTCCCAAATCTCCAGGTTCAAGGGCATCTTCCTACATCGAAAACATGCATGAGAAACCCAGAAGATGGTACACCGTGTGATGGGGAAAGGTTTCTAAAACGCACCTCATTTCTCATCTCCTTGTGCTCGGGTTCGCCATTCCAGCCACTTTACTAGCAATCTCCCTACTTGGAGCATCAGCACCTTTAACCTCCTGTTCCGTACAGGTTGCAATTTGTCCTGAGGATGAACGGGAAGACGGGGAACCAATGAGAGACTAGCTCTTGGTGTTGGGACAGGCACAGGTCACTCTATTTTCCCATCAGGAAGAAGAATTAACCACAGGCTCAGCCTGCCCCCCGGAACCAGAACAGGGCCTGAAGCCATCCTGCGCTTTTGCGGCCAGCTCCCAAAAAAGCGACTTGTAAAATGGAGCTTCAGGGCACTGCAATTCACAAACCTGCAGAGTTATAAATGATAACTCCCGTCCACAAATATATTGAGGGAAGGCAAAGAAGAGGATTTGAAATCAAGGCAGAATTGCAGGAAACAGATTTCAGGAGGTAGATTCGAATCGCCTTTAAAGCACATGAAAAGCGGCAAAACGTTGACAATGATGCCCTTGGCCAAAAAGGGCGTATGCGTTTTTTCCTGAATATATTCAGGAAAAAACGCATACGCCCTTTTTGGCCAACCAAGCAACGTGGAAAGGCAAATCAGCGCTACAAAGAAGTCTCGCTTCCCATCGGTCAAAAGGGCCATGCTGAAAAAAGTGTCAAAACCAGAAATGCAGGACAGGCCATGGAGAAATGGGAGCCTTGCTACACTGATGGGCGGGATGTAAATTGCCAACAGCCACTCTGGAGAAGTGTACGGTGTGTCCTGAAACATCTAAAAAACACAGCTTAGAGAGCATAGGGCACTTCCACGCATGGGGGGATAAAGTGGGAAAATTGAAAATCCGCAAGACACAAGCACCCCAAAGTTTAGGGCTGCTCTGTTGACAAGGACCTCCACTTCATTCCACCTTAAATATCCCAGGAAAGCGAAAACTGGATAAAAAAGTTGTGGTCCTTATGTACAATGGAATATCACTCAGCCATGAAATCAATGTCATAAGGCTAGTAGCAGCATGATGAGTGGATTTAGGTAAGACGATTCTAAGTGAAATAAGTCACACAGAAAAGGACACTTCTCATAAGGTGTCACTTATAGAGGGAATGTAAAAACCGTTACACTTGAACTGAATTACAAAACAGAACAGAGTCACACATGCAGAAAACACACTATGGCTGCTTAACGGGAAAGGTGAGGTGGGGTGATACATAAAACAAGAGCTTCAAATTAGCTCAGATACCGTTCCATCAACCCAATATGTAATAGACAAGACCTACTCCTTGCTCAGAGAACTGGACTCAACACGCCCGATTCACCGCACAAGAATATATCTGACTAGTAATAATCTTAAAACCTATGTATTGATATCTCTCTGTTAGTGTGTCAAGTGGGTGTAAAGCGGCATAAACACAGCCGTGAAAAGCAGCTAAACCCCATTATAAAAATAAATTACTTTTAAAAACCCATGAAACAAAGACAGGGAAAGAGAGAGAAATTCTTACACAATTCGTTCAGGGGCTGTGATGCAACCTGGATTGACCATATCTAGACCCACAGCTGGATGAGACATAAGGGTGGACACTCTTGGGGCTGAGAGGTTTGGTGAGGTTGGGTGAGCAAACGCAGACCCTTTCAAGTAATACTGCGTGCTACCCATCGCATGGGTCCCAAATCTCCAGGTTCAAGGGCATCTTCCTACATCGAAAACATGCATGAGAAACCCAGAAGATGGTACACCGTGTGATGGGGAAAGGTTTCTAAAACGCACCTCATTTCTCATCTCCTTGTGCTCGGGTTCGCCATTCCAGCCACTTTACTAGCAATCTCCCTACTTGGAGCATCAGCACCTTTAACCTCCTGTTCCGTACAGGTTGCAATTTGTCCTGAGGATGAACGGGAAGACGGGGAACCAATGAGAGACTAGCTCTTGGTGTTGGGACAGGCACAGGTCACTCTATTTTCCCATCAGGAAGAAGAATTAACCACAGGCTCAGCCTGCCCCCCGGAACCAGAACAGGGCCTGAAGCCATCCTGCGCTTTTGCGGCCAGCTCCCAAAAAAGCGACTTGTAAAATGGAGCTTCAGGGCACTGCAATTCACAAACCTGCAGAGTTATAAATGATAACTCTCGTCCACAAATATATTGAGGGAAGGCAAAGAAGAGGATTTGAAATCAAGGCAGAATTGCAGGAAACAGATTTCAGGAGGTAGATTCGAATCGCCTTTAAAGCACATGAAAAGCGGCAAAACGTTGACAATGATGCCCTTGGCCAAAAAGGGCGTATGCGTTTTTTCCTGAATATATTCAGGAAAAAACGCATACGCCCTTTTTGGCCAACCAAGCAACCTGGAAAGGCAAATCAGCGCTACAAAGAAGTCTCGCTTCCCATCGGTCAAAAGGGCCATGCTGAAAAAAGTGTCAAAACCAGAAATGCAGGACAGGCCATGGAGAAATGGGAGCCTTGCTACACTGATGGGCGGGATGTAAATTGCCAACAGCCACTCTGGAGAAGTGTACGGTGTGTCCTGAAACATCTAAAAAACACAGCTTAGAGAGCATAGGGCACTTCCACGCATGGGGGGATAAAGTGGGAAAATTGAAAATCAGCAAGACACAAGCACCCCAAAGTTTAGGGCTGCTCTGTTGACAAGGACCTCCACTTCATTCCACCTTAAATATCCCAGGAAAGCGAAAACTGGATAAAAAAGTTGTGGTCCTTATGTACAATGGAATATCACTCAGCCATGAAATCAATGTCATAAGGCTAGTAGCAGCATGATGAGTGGATTTAGGTAAGACGATTCTAAGTGAAATAAGTCACACAGAAAAGGACACTTCTCATAAGGTGTCACTTATAGAGGGAATGTAAAAACCGTTACACTTGAACTGAATTACAAAACAGAACAGAGTCACACATGCAGAAAACACACTATGGCTGCTTAACGGGAAAGGTGAGGTGGGGTGATACATAAAACAAGAGCTTCAAATTAGCTCAGATACCGTTCCATCAACCCAATATGTAATAGACAAGACCTACTCCTTGCTCAGAGAACTGGACTCAACACGCCCGATTCACCACACAAGAATATATCTGACTAGTAATAATCTTAAAACCTATGTATTGATATCTCTCTGTTAGTGTGTCAAGTGGGTGTATAGCGGCATAAACACAGCCGTGAAAAGCAGCTAAACCCCATTATAAAAATAAATTACTTTTAAAAACCCATGAAACAAAGACAGGGAAAGAGAGAGAAATTCTTACACAATTCGTTCAGGGGCTGTGATGCAACCTGGATTGACCATATCTAGACCCACAGCTGGATGAGACATAAGGGTGGACACTCTTGGGGCTGAGAGGTTTGGTGAGGTTGGGTGAGCAAACGCAGACCCTTTCAAGTAATACTGCGTGCTACCCATCGCATGGGTCCCAAATCTCCAGGTTCAAGGGCATCTTCCTACATCGAAAACATGCATGAGAAACCCAGAAGATGGTACACCGTGTGATGGGGAAAGGTTTCTAAAACGCACCTCATTTCTCATCTCCTTGTGCTCGGGTTCGCCATTCCAGCCACTTTACTAGCAATCTCCCTACTTGGAGCATCAGCACCTTTAACCTCCTGTTCCGTACAGGTTGCAATTTGTAATGAGGATGAACGGGAAGACGGGGAACCAATGAGAGACTAGCTCTTGGTGTTGGGACAGGCACAGGTCACTCTATTTTCCCATCAGGAAGAAGAATTAACCACAGGCTCAGCCTGCCCCCCGGAACCAGAACAGGGCCTGAAGCCATCCTGCGCTTTTGCGGCCAGCTCCCAAAAAAGCGACTTGTAAAATGGAGCTTCAGGGCACTGCAATTCACAAACCTGCAGAGTTATAAATGATAACTCTCGTCCACAAATATATTGAGGGAAGGCAAAGAAGAGGATTTGAAATCAAGGCAGAATTGCAGGAAACAGATTTCAGGAGGTAGATTCGAATCGCCTTTAAAGCACATGAAAAGCGGCAAAACGTTGACAATGATGCCCTTGGCCAAAAAGGGCGTATGCGTTTTTTCCTGAATATATTCAGGAAAAAACGCATACGCCCTTTTTGGCCAACCAAGCAACCTGGAAAGGCAAATCAGCGCTACAAAGAAGTCTCGCTTCCCATCGGTCAAAAGGGCCATGCTGAAAAAAGTGTCAAAACCAGAAATGCAGGACAGGCCATGGAGAAATGGGAGCCTTGCTACACTGATGGGCGGGATGTAAATTGCCAACAGCCACTCTGGAGAAGTGTACGGTGTGTCCTGAAACATCTAAAAAACACAGCTTAGAGAGCATAGGGCACTTCCACGCATGGGGGGATAAAGTGGGAAAATTGAAAATCCGCAAGACACAAGCACCCCAAAGTTTAGGGCTGCTCTGTTGACAAGGACCTCCACTTCATTCCACCTTAAATATCCCAGGAAAGCGAAAACTGGATAAAAAAGTTGTGGTCCTTATGTACAATGGAATATCACTCAGCCATGAAATCAATGTCATAAGGCTAGTAGCAGCATGATGAGTGGATTTAGGTAAGACGATTCTAAGTGAAATAAGTCACACAGAAAAGGACACTTCTCATAAGGTGTCACTTATAGAGGGAATGTAAAAACCGTTACACTTGAACTGAATTACAAAACAGAACAGAGTCACACATGCAGAAAACACACTATGGCTGCTTAACGGGAAAGGTGAGGTGGGGTGATACATAAAACAAGAGCTTCAAATTAGCTCAGATACCGTTCCATCAACCCAATATGTAATAGACAAGACCTACTCCTTGCTCAGAGAACTGGACTCAACACGCCCGATTCACCGCACAAGAATATATCTGACTAGTAATAATCTTAAAACCTATGTATTGATATCTCTCTGTTAGTGTGTCAAGTGGGTGTAAAGCGGCATAAACACAGCCGTGCAAAGCAGCTAAACCCCATTATAAAAATAAATTACTTTTAAAAACCCATGAAACAAAGACAGGGAAAGAGAGAGAAATTCTTACACAATTCGTTCAGGGGCTGTGATGCAACCTGGATTGACCATATCTAGACCCACAGCTGGATGAGACATAAGGGTGGACACTCTTGGGGCTGAGAGGTTTGGTGAGGTTGGGTGAGCAAACGCAGACCCTTTCAAGTAATACTGCGTGCTACCCATCGCATGGGTCCCAAATCTCCAGGTTCAAGGGCATCTTCCTACATCGAAAACATGCATGAGAAACCCAGAAGATGGTACACCGTGTGATGGGGAAAGGTTTCTAAAACGCACGTCATTTCTCATCTCCTTGTGCTCGGGTTCGCCATTCCAGCCACTTTACTAGCAATCTCCCTACTTGGAGCATCAGCACCTTTAACCTCCTGTTCCGTACAGGTTGCAATTTGTCCTGAGGATGAACGGGAAGACGGGGAACCAATGAGAGACTAGCTCTTGGTGTTGGGACAGGCACAGGTCACTCTATTTTCCCATCAGGAAGAAGAATTAACCACAGGCTCAGCCTGCCCCCCGGAACCAGAACAGGGCCTGAAGCCATCCTGCGCTTTTGCGGCCAGCTCCCAAAAAAGCGACTTGTAAAATGGAGCTTCAGGGCACTGCAATTCACAAACCTGCAGAGTTATAAATGATAACTCTCGTCCACAAATATATTGAGGGAAGGCAAAGAAGAGGATTTGAAATCAAGGCAGAATTGCAGGAAACAGATTTCAGGAGGTAGATTCGAATCGCCTTTAAAGCACATGAAAAGCGGCAAAACGTTGACAATGATGCCCTTGGCCAAAAAGGGCGTATGCGTTTTTTCCTGAATATATTCAGGAAAAAACGCATACGCCCTTTTTGGCCAACCAAGCAACCTGGAAAGGCAAATCAGCGCTACAAAGAAGTCTCGCTTCCCATCGGTCAAAAGGGCCATGCTGAAAAAAGTGTCAAAACCAGAAATGCAGGACAGGCCATGGAGAAATGGGAGCCTTGCTACACTGATGGGCGGGATGTAAATTGCCAACAGCCACTCTGGAGAAGTGTACGGTGTGTCCTGAAACATCTAAAAAACACAGCTTAGAGAGCATAGGGCACTTCCACGCATGGGGGGATAAAGTGGGAAAATTGAAAATCCGCAAGACACAAGCACCCCAAAGTTTAGGGCTGCTCTGTTGACAAGGACCTCCACTTCATTCCACCTTAAATATCCCAGGAAAGCGAAAACTGGATAAAAAAGTTGTGGTCCTTATGTACAATGGAATATCACTCAGCCATGAAATCAATGTCATAAGGCTAGTAGCAGCATGATGAGTGGATTTAGGTAAGACGATTCTAAGTGAAATAAGTCACACAGAAAAGGACACTTCTCATAAGGTGTCACTTATAGAGGGAATGTAAAAACCGTTACACTTGAACTGAATTACAAAACAGAACAGAGTCACACATGCAGAAAACACACTATGGCTGCTTAACGGGAAAGGTGAGGTGGGGTGATACATAAAACAAGAGCTTCAAATTAGCTCAGATACCGTTCCATCAACCCAATATGTAATAGACAAGACCTACTCCTTGCTCAGAGAACTGGACTCAACACGCCCGATTCACCGCACAAGAATATATCTGACTAGTAATAATCTTAAAACCTATGTATTGATATCTCTCTGTTAGTGTGTCAAGTGGGTGTATAGCGGCATAAACACAGCCGTGAAAAGCAGCTAAACCCCATTATAAAAATAAATTACTTTTAAAAACCCATGAAACAAAGACAGGGAAAGAGAGAGAAATTCTTACACAATTCGTTCAGGGGCTGTGATGCAACCTGGATTGACCATATCTAGACCCACAGCTGGATGAGACATAAGGGTGGACACTCTTGGGGCTGAGAGGTTTGGTGAGGTTGGGTGAGCAAACGCAGACCCTTTAAAGTAATACTGCGTGCTACCCATCGCATGGGTCCCAAATCTCCAGGTTCAAGGGCATCTTCCTACATCGAAAACATGCATGAGAAACCCAGAAGATGGTACACCGTGTGATGGGGAAAGGTTTCTAAAACGCACCTCATTTCTCATCTCCTTGTGCTCGGGTTCGCCATTCCAGCCACTTTACTAGCAATCTCCCTACTTGGAGCATCAGCACCTTTAACCTCCTGTTCCGTACAGGTTGCAATTTGTAATGAGGATGAACGGGAAGACGGGGAACCAATGAGAGACTAGCTCTTGGTGTTGGGACAGGCACAGGTCACTCTATTTTCCCATCAGGAAGAAGAATTAACCACAGGCTCAGCCTGCCCCCCGGAACCAGAACAGGGCCTGAAGCCATCCTGCGCTTTTGCGGCCAGCTCCCAAAAAAGCGACTTGTAAAATGGAGCTTCAGGGCACTGCAATTCACAAACCTGCAGAGTTATAAATGATAACTCTCGTCCACAAATATATTGAGGGAAGGCAAAGAAGAGGATTTGAAATCAAGGCAGAATTGCAGGAAACAGATTTCAGGAGGTAGATTCGAATCGCCTTTAAAGCACATGAAAAGCGGCAAAACGTTGACAATGATGCCCTTGGCCAAAAAGGGCGTATGCGTTTTTTCCTGAATATATTCAGGAAAAAACGCATACGCCCTTTTTGGCCAACCAAGCAACGTGGAAAGGCAAATCAGCGCTACAAAGAAGTCTCGCTTCCCATCGGTCAAAAGGGCCATGCTGAAAAAAGTGTCAAAACCAGAAATGCAGGACAGGCCATGGAGAAATGGGAGCCTTGCTACACTGATGGGCGGGATGTAAATTGCCAACAGCCACTCTGGAGAAGTGTACGGTGTGTCCTGAAACATCTAAAAAACACAGCTTAGAGAGCATAGGGCACTTCCACGCATTGGGGGATAAAGTGGGAAAATTGAAAATCAGCAAGACACAAGCACCCCAAAGTTTAGGGCTGCTCTGTTGACAAGGACCTCCACTTCATTCCACCTTAAATATCCCAGGAAAGCGAAAACTGGATAAAAAAGTTGTGGTCCTTATGTACAATGGAATATCACTCAGCCATGAAATCAATGTCATAAGGCTAGTAGCAGCATGATGAGTGGATTTAGGTAAGACGATTCTAAGTGAAATAAGTCACACAGAAAAGGACACTTCTCATAAGGTGTCACTTATAGAGGGAATGTAAAAACCGTTACACTTGAACTGAATTACAAAACAGAACAGAGTCACACATGCAGAAAACACACTATGGCTGCTTAACGGGAAAGGTGAGGTGGGGTGATACATAAAACAAGAGCTTCAAATTAGCTCAGATACCGTTCCATCAACCCAATATGTAATAGACAAGACCTACTCCTTGCTCAGAGAACTGGACTCAACACGCCCGATTCACCACACAAGAATATATCTGACTAGTAATAATCTTAAAACCTATGTATTGATATCTCTCTGTTAGTGTGTCAAGTGGGTGTATAGCGGCATAAACACAGCCGTGAAAAGCAGCTAAACCCCATTATAAAAATAAATTACTTTTAAAAACCCATGAAACAAAGACAGGGAAAGAGAGAGAAATTCTTACACAATTCGTTCAGGGGCTGTGATGCAACCTGGATTGACCATATCTAGACCCACAGCTGGATGAGACATAAGGGTGGACACTCTTGGGGCTGAGAGGTTTGGTGAGGTTGGGTGAGCAAACGCAGACCCTTTCAAGTAATACTGCGTGCTACCCATCGCATGGGTCCCAAATCTCCAGGTTCAAGGGCATCTTCCTACATCGAAAACATGCATGAGAAACCCAGAAGATGGTACACCGTGTGATGGGGAAAGGTTTCTAAAACGCACCTCATTTCTCATCTCCTTGTGCTCGGGTTCGCCATTCCAGCCACTTTACTAGCAATCTCCCTACTTGGAGCATCAGCACCTTTAACCTCCTGTTCCGTACAGGTTGCAATTTGTAATGAGGATGAACGGGAAGACGGGGAACCAATGAGAGACTAGCTCTTGGTGTTGGGACAGGCACAGGTCACTCTATTTTCCCATCAGGAAGAAGAATTAACCACAGGCTCAGCCTGCCCCCCGGAACCAGAACAGGGCCTGAAGCCATCCTGCGCTTTTGCGGCCAGCTCCCAAAAAAGCGACTTGTAAAATGGAGCTTCAGGGCACTGCAATTCACAAACCTGCAGAGTTATAAATGATAACTCTCGTCCACAAATATATTGAGGGAAGGCAAAGAAGAGGATTTGAAATCAAGGCAGAATTGCAGGAAACAGATTTCAGGAGGTAGATTCGAATCGCCTTTAAAGCACATGAAAAGCGGCAAAACGTTGACAATGATGCCCTTGGCCAAAAAGGGCGTATGCGTTTTTTCCTGAATATATTCAGGAAAAAACGCATACGCCCTTTTTGGCCAACCAAGCAACCTGGAAAGGCAAATCAGCGCTACAAAGAAGTCTCGCTTCCCATCGGTCAAAAGGGCCATGCTGAAAAAAGTGTCAAAACCAGAAATGCAGGACAGGCCATGGAGAAATGGGAGCCTTGCTACACTGATGGGCGGGATGTAAATTGCCAACAGCCACTCTGGAGAAGTGTACGGTGTGTCCTGAAACATCTAAAAAACACAGCTTAGAGAGCATAGGGCACTTCCACGCATGGGGGGATAAAGTGGGAAAATTGAAAATCCGCAAGACACAAGCACCCCAAAGTTTAGGGCTGCTCTGTTGACAAGGACCTCCACTTCATTCCACCTTAAATATCCCAGGAAAGCGAAAACTGGATAAAAAAGTTGTGGTCCTTTTGTACAATGGAATATCACTCAGCCATGAAATCAATGTCATAAGGCTAGTAGCAGCATGATGAGTGGATTTAGGTAAGACGATTCTAAGTGAAATAAGTCACACAGAAAAGGACACTTCTCATAAGGTGTCACTTATAGAGGGAATGTAAAAACCGTTACACTTGAACTGAATTACAAAACAGAACAGAGTCACACATGCAGAAAACACACTATGGCTGCTTAACGGGAAAGGTGAGGTGGGGTGATACATAAAACAAGAGCTTCAAATTAGCTCAGATACCGTTCCATCAACCCAATATGTAATAGACAAGACCTACTCCTTGCTCAGAGAACTGGACTCAACACGCCCGATTCACCGCACAAGAATATATCTGACTAGTAATAATCTTAAAACCTATGTATTGATATCTCTCTGTTAGTGTGTCAAGTGGGTGTATAGCGGCATAAACACAGCCGTGAAAAGCAGCTAAACCCCATTATAAAAATAAATTACTTTTAAAAACCCATGAAACAAAGACAGGGAAAGAGAGAGAAATTCTTACACAATTCGTTCAGGGGCTGTGATGCAACCTGGATTGACCATATCTAGACCCACAGCTGGATGAGACATAAGGGTGGACACTCTTGGGGCTGAGAGGTTTGGTGAGGTTGGGTGAGCAAACGCAGACCCTTTCAAGTAATACTGCGTGCTACCCATCGCATGGGTCCCAAATCTCCAGGTTCAAGGGCATCTTCCTACATCGAAAACATGCATGAGAAACCCAGAAGATGGTACACCGTGTGATGGGGAAAGGTTTCTAAAACGCACCTCATTTCTCATCTCCTTGTGCTCGGGTTCGCCATTCCAGCCACTTTACTAGCAATCTCCCTACTTGGAGCATCAGCACCTTTAACCTCCTGTTCCGTACAGGTTGCAATTTGTCCTGAGGATGAACGGGAAGACGGGGAACCAATGAGAGACTAGCTCTTGGTGTTGGGACAGGCACAGGTCACTCTATTTTCCCATCAGGAAGAAGAATTAACCACAGGCTCAGCCTGCCCCCCGGAACCAGAACAGGGCCTGAAGCCATCCTGCGCTTTTGCGGCCAGCTCCCAAAAAAGCGACTTGTAAAATGGAGCTTCAGGGCACTGCAATTCACAAACCTGCAGAGTTATAAATGATAACTCCCGTCCACAAATATATTGAGGGAAGGCAAAGAAGAGGATTTGAAATCTAGGCAGAATTGCAGGAAACAGATTTCAGGAGGTAGATTCGAATCGCCTTTAAAGCACATGAAAAGCGGCAAAACGTTGACAATGATGCCCTTGGCCAAAAAGGGCGTATGCGTTTTTTCCTGAATATATTCAGGAAAAAACGCATACGCCCTTTTTGGCCAACCAAGCAACGTGGAAAGGCAAATCAGCGCTACAAAGAAGTCTCGCTTCCCATCGGTCAAAAGGGCCATGCTGAAAAAAGTGTCAAAACCAGAAATGCAGGACAGGCCATGGAGAAATGGGAGCCTTGCTACACTGATGGGCGGGATGTAAATTGCCAACAGCCACTCTGGAGAAGTGTACGGTGTGTCCTGAAACATCTAAAAAACACAGCTTAGAGAGCATAGGGCACTTCCACGCATGGGGGGATAAAGTGGGAAAATTGAAAATCCGCAAGACACAAGCACCCCAAAGTTTAGGGCTGCTCTGTTGACAAGGACCTCCACTTCATTCCACCTTAAATATCCCAGGAAAGCGAAAACTGGATAAAAAAGTTGTGGTCCTTATGTACAATGGAATATCACTCAGCCATGAAATCAATGTCATAAGGCTAGTAGCAGCATGATGAGTGGATTTAGGTTAGACGATTCTAAGTGAAATAAGTCACACAGAAAAGGACACTTCTCATAAGGTGTCACTTATAGAGGGAATGTAAAAACCGTTACACTTGAACTGAATTACAAAACAGAACAGAGTCACACATGCAGAAAACACACTATGGCTGCTTAACGGGAAAGGTGAGGTGGGGTGATACATAAAACAAGAGCTTCAAATTAGCTCAGATACCGTTCCATCAACCCAATATGTAATAGACAAGACCTACTCCTTGCTCAGAGAACTGGACTCAACACGCCCGATTCACCGCACAAGAATATATCTGACTAGTAATAATCTTAAAACCTATGTATTGATATCTCTCTGTTAGTGTGTCAAGTGGGTGTAAAGCGGCATAAACACAGCCGTGAAAAGCAGCTAAACCCCATTATAAAAATAAATTACTTTTAAAAACCCATGAAACAAAGACAGGGAAAGAGAGAGAAATTCTTACACAATTCGTTCAGGGGCTGTGATGCAACCTGGATTGACCATATCTAGACCCACAGCTGGATGAGACATAAGGGTGGACACTCTTGGGGCTGAGAGGTTTGGTGAGGTTGGGTGAGCAAACGCAGACCCTTTCAAGTAATACTGCGTGCTACCCATCGCATGGGTCCCAAATCTCCAGGTTCAAGGGCATCTTCCTACATCGAAAACATGCATGAGAAACCCAGAAGATGGTACACCGTGTGATGGGGAAAGGTTTCTAAAACGCACCTCATTTCTCATCTCCTTGTGCTCGGGTTCGCCATTCCAGCCACTTTACTAGCAATCTCCCTACTTGGAGCATCAGCACCTTTAACATCCTGTTCCGTACAGGTTGCAATTTGTAATGAGGATTAACGGGAAGACGGGGAACCAATGAGAGACTAGCTCTTGGTGTTGGGACAGGCACAGGTCACTCTATTTTCCCATCAGGAAGAAGAATTAACCACAGGCTCAGCCTGCCCCCCGGAACCAGAACAGGGCCTGAAGCCATCCTGCGCTTTTGCGGCCAGCTCCCAAAAAAGCGACTTGTAAAATGGAGCTTCAGGGCACTGCAATTCACAAACCTGCAGAGTTATAAATGATAACTCTCGTCCACAAATATATTGAGGGAAGGCAAAGAAGAGGATTTGAAATCAAGGCAGAATTGCAGGAAACAGATTTCAGGAGGTAGATTCGAATCGCCTTTAAAGCACATGAAAAGCGGCAAAACGTTGACAATGATGCCCTTGGCCAAAAAGGGCGTATGCGTTTTTTCCTGAATATATTCAGGAAAAAACGCATACGCCCTTTTTGGCCAACCAAGCAACCTGGAAAGGCAAATCAGCGCTACAAAGAAGTCTCGCTTCCCATCGGTCAAAAGGGCCATGCTGAAAAAAGTGTCAAAACCAGAAATGCAGGACAGGCCATGGAGAAATGGGAGCCTTGCTACACTGATGGGCGGGATGTAAATTGCCAACAGCCACTCTGGAGAAGTGTACGGTGTGTCCTGAAACATCTAAAAAACACAGCTTAGAGAGCATAGGGCACTTCCACGCATGGGGGGATAAAGTGGGAAAATTGAAAATCCGCAAGACACAAGCACCCCAAAGTTTAGGGCTGCTCTGTTGACAAGGACCTCCACTTCATTCCACCTTAAATATCCCAGGAAAGCGAAAACTGGATAAAAAAGTTGTGGTCCTTATGTACAATGGAATATCACTCAGCCATGAAATCAATGTCATAAGGCTAGTAGCAGCATGATGAGTGGATTTAGGTAAGACGATTCTAAGTGAAATAAGTCACACAGAAAAGGACACTTCTCATAAGGTGTCACTTATAGAGGGAATGTAAAAACCGTTACACTTGAACTGAATTACAAAACAGAACAGAGTCACACATGCAGAAAACACACTATGGCTGCTTAACGGGAAAGGTGAGGTGGGGTGATACATAAAACAAGAGCTTCAAATTAGCTCAGATACCGTTCCATCAACCCAATATGTAATAGACAAGACCTACTCCTTGCTCAGAGAACTGGACTCAACACGCCCGATTCACCGCACAAGAATATATCTGACTAGTAATAATCTTAAAACCTATGTATTGATATCTCTCTGTTAGTGTGTCAAGTGGGTGTAAAGCGGCATAAACACAGCCGTGCAAAGCAGCTAAACCCCATTATAAAAATAAATTACTTTTAAAAACCCATGAAACAAAGACAGGGAAAGAGAGAGAAATTCTTACACAATTCGTTCAGGGGCTGTGATGCAACCTGGATTGACCATATCTAGACCCACAGCTGGATGAGACATAAGGGTGGACACTCTTGGGGCTGAGAGGTTTGGTGAGGTTGGGTGAGCAAACGCAGACCCTTTCAAGTAATACTGCGTGCTACCCATCGCATGGGTCCCAAATCTCCAGGTTCAAGGGCATCTTCCTACATCGAAAACATGCATGAGAAACCCAGAAGATGGTACACCGTGTGATGGGGAAAGGTTTCTAAAACGCACCTCATTTCTCATCTCCTTGTGCTCGGGTTCGCCATTCCAGCCACTTTACTAGCAATCTCCCTACTTGGAGCATCAGCACCTTTAACCTCCTGTTCCGTACAGGTTGCAATTTGTCCTGAGGATGAACGGGAAGACGGGGAACCAATGAGAGACTAGCTCTTGGTGTTGGGACAGGCACAGGTCACTCTATTTTCCCATCAGGAAGAAGAATTAACCACAGGCTCAGCCTGCCCCCCGGAACCAGAACAGGGCCTGAAGCCATCCTGCGCTTTTGCGGCCAGCTCCCAAAAAAGCGACTTGTAAAATGGAGCTTCAGGGCACTGCAATTCACAAACCTGCAGAGTTATAAATGATAACTCTCGTCCACAAATATATTGAGGGAAGGCAAAGAAGAGGATTTGAAATCAAGGCAGAATTGCAGGAAACAGATTTCAGGAGGTAGATTCGAATCGCCTTTAAAGCACATGAAAAGCGGCAAAACGTTGACAATGATGCCCTTGGCCAAAAAGGGCGTATGCGTTTTTTCCTGAATATATTCAGGAAAAAACGCATACGCCCTTTTTGGCCAACCAAGCAACCTGGAAAGGCAAATCAGCGCTACAAAGAAGTCTCGCTTCCCATCGGTCAAAAGGGCCATGCTGAAAAAAGTGTCAAAACCAGAAATGCAGGACAGGCCATGGAGAAATGGGAGCCTTGCTACACTGATGGGCGGGATGTAAATTGCCAACAGCCACTCTGGAGAAGTGTACGGTGTGTCCTGAAACATCTAAAAAACACAGCTTAGAGAGCATAGGGCACTTCCACGCATGGGGGGATAAAGTGGGAAAATTGAAAATCCGCAAGACACAAGCACCCCAAAGTTTAGGGCTGCTCTGTTGACAAGGACCTCCACTTCATTCCACCTTAAATATCCCAGGAAAGCGAAAACTGGATAAAAAAGTTGTGGTCCTTTTGTACAATGGAATATCACTCAGCCATGAAATCAATGTCATAAGGCTAGTAGCAGCATGATGAGTGGATTTAGGTAAGACGATTCTAAGTGAAATAAGTCACACAGAAAAGGACACTTCTCATAAGGTGTCACTTATAGAGGGAATGTAAAAACCGTTACACTTGAACTGAATTACAAAACAGAACAGAGTCACACATGCAGAAAACACACTATGGCTGCTTAACGGGAAAGGTGAGGTGGGGTGATACATAAAACAAGAGCTTCAAATTAGCTCAGATACCGTTCCATCAACCCAATATGTAATAGACAAGACCTACTCCTTGCTCAGAGAACTGGACTCAACACGCCCGATTCACCGCACAAGAATATATCTGACTAGTAATAATCTTAAAACCTATGTATTGATATCTCTCTGTTAGTGTGTCAAGTGGGTGTATAGCGGCATAAACACAGCCGTGAAAAGCAGCTAAACCCCATTATAAAAATAAATTACTTTTAAAAACCCATGAAACAAAGACAGGGAAAGAGAGAGAAATTCTTACACAATTCGTTCAGGGGCTGTGATGCAACCTGGATTGACCATATCTAGACCCACAGCTGGATGAGACATAAGGGTGGACACTCTTGGGGCTGAGAGGTTTGGTGAGGTTGGGTGAGCAAACGCAGACCCTTTCAAGTAATACTGCGTGCTACCCATCGCATGGGTCCCAAATCTCCAGGTTCAAGGGCATCTTCCTACATCGAAAACATGCATGAGAAACCCAGAAGATGGTACACCGTGTGATGGGGAAAGGTTTCTAAAACGCACCTCATTTCTCATCTCCTTGTGCTCGGGTTCGCCATTCCAGCCACTTTACTAGCAATCTCCCTACTTGGAGCATCAGCACCTTTAACCTCCTGTTCCGTACAGGTTGCAATTTGTCCTGAGGATGAACGGGAAGACGGGGAACCAATGAGAGACTAGCTCTTGGTGTTGGGACAGGCACAGGTCACTCTATTTTCCCATCAGGAAGAAGAATTAACCACAGGCTCAGCCTGCCCCCCGGAACCAGAACAGGGCCTGAAGCCATCCTGCGCTTTTGCGGCCAGCTCCCAAAAAAGCGACTTGTAAAATGGAGCTTCAGGGCACTGCAATTCACAAACCTGCAGAGTTATAAATGATAACTCCCGTCCACAAATATATTGAGGGAAGGCAAAGAAGAGGATTTGAAATCTAGGCAGAATTGCAGGAAACAGATTTCAGGAGGTAGATTCGAATCGCCTTTAAAGCACATGAAAAGCGGCAAAACGTTGACAATGATGCCCTTGGCCAAAAAGGGCGTATGCGTTTTTTCCTGAATATATTCAGGAAAAAACGCATACGCCCTTTTTGGCCAACCAAGCAACGTGGAAAGGCAAATCAGCGCTACAAAGAAGTCTCGCTTCCCATCGGTCAAAAGGGCCATGCTGAAAAAAGTGTCAAAACCAGAAATGCAGGACAGGCCATGGAGAAATGGGAGCCTTGCTACACTGATGGGCGGGATGTAAATTGCCAACAGCCACTCTGGAGAAGTGTACGGTGTGTCCTGAAACATCTAAAAAACACAGCTTAGAGAGCATAGGGCACTTCCACGCATGGGGGGATAAAGTGGGAAAATTGAAAATCCGCAAGACACAAGCACCCCAAAGTTTAGGGCTGCTCTGTTGACAAGGACCTCCACTTCATTCCACCTTAAATATCCCAGGAAAGCGAAAACTGGATAAAAAAGTTGTGGTCCTTATGTACAATGGAATATCACTCAGCCATGAAATCAATGTCATAAGGCTAGTAGCAGCATGATGAGTGGATTTAGGTAAGACGATTCTAAGTGAAATAAGTCACACAGAAAAGGACACTTCTCATAAGGTGTCACTTATAGAGGGAATGTAAAAACCGTTACACTTGAACTGAATTACAAAACAGAACAGAGTCACACATGCAGAAAACACACTATGGCTGCTTAACGGGAAAGGTGAGGTGGGGTGATACATAAAACAAGAGCTTCAAATTAGCTCAGATACCGTTCCATCAACCCAATATGTAATAGACAAGACCTACTCCTTGCTCAGAGAACTGGACTCAACACGCCCGATTCACCGCACAAGAATATATCTGACTAGTAATAATCTTAAAACCTATGTATTGATATCTCTCTGTTAGTGTGTCAAGTGGGTGTAAAGCGGCATAAACACAGCCGTGAAAAGCAGCTAAACCCCATTATAAAAATAAATTACTTTTAAAAACCCATGAAACAAAGACAGGGAAAGAGAGAGAAATTCTTACACAATTCGTTCAGGGGCTGTGATGCAACCTGGATTGACCATATCTAGACCCACAGCTGGATGAGACATAAGGGTGGACACTCTTGGGGCTGAGAGGTTTGGTGAGGTTGGGTGAGCAAACGCAGACCCTTTAAAGTAATACTGCGTGCTACCCATCGCATGGGTCCCAAATCTCCAGGTTCAAGGGCATCTTCCTACATCGAAAACATGCATGAGAAACCCAGAAGATGGTACACCGTGTGATGGGGAAAGGTTTCTAAAACGCACCTCATTTCTCATCTCCTTGTGCTCGGGTTCGCCATTCCAGCCACTTTACTAGCAATCTCCCTACTTGGAGCATCAGCACCTTTAACCTCCTGTTCCGTACAGGTTGCAATTTGTAATGAGGATGAACGGGAAGACGGGGAACCAATGAGAGACTAGCTCTTGGTGTTGGGACAGGCACAGGTCACTCTATTTTCCCATCAGGAAGAAGAATTAACCACAGGCTCAGCCTGCCCCCCGGAACCAGAACAGGGCCTGAAGCCATCCTGCGCTTTTGCGGCCAGCTCCCAAAAAAGCGACTTGTAAAATGGAGCTTCAGGGCACTGCAATTCACAAACCTGCAGAGTTATAAATGATAACTCTCGTCCACAAATATATTGAGGGAAGGCAAAGAAGAGGATTTGAAATCAAGGCAGAATTGCAGGAAACAGATTTCAGGAGGTAGATTCGAATCGCCTTTAAAGCACATGAAAAGCGGCAAAACGTTGACAATGATGCCCTTGGCCAAAAAGGGCGTATGCGTTTTTTCCTGAATATATTCAGGAAAAAACGCATACGCCCTTTTTGGCCAACCAAGCAACCTGGAAAGGCAAATCAGCGCTACAAAGAAGTCTCGCTTCCCATCGGTCAAAAGGGCCATGCTGAAAAAAGTGTCAAAACCAGAAATGCAGGACAGGCCATGGAGAAATGGGAGCCTTGCTACACTGATGGGCGGGATGTAAATTGCCAACAGCCACTCTGGAGAAGTGTACGGTGTGTCCTGAAACATCTAAAAAACACAGCTTAGAGAGCATAGGGCACTTCCACGCATGGGGGGATAAAGTGGGAAAATTGAAAATCCGCAAGACACAAGCACCCCAAAGTTTAGGGCTGCTCTGTTGACAAGGACCTCCACTTCATTCCACCTTAAATATCCCAGGAAAGCGAAAACTGGATAAAAAAGTTGTGGTCCTTATGTACAATGGAATATCACTCAGCCATGAAATCAATGTCATAAGGCTAGTAGCAGCATGATGAGTGGATTTAGGTAAGACGATTCTAAGTGAAATAAGTCACACAGAAAAGGACACTTCTCATAAGGTGTCACTTATAGAGGGAATGTAAAAACCGTTACACTTGAACTGAATTACAAAACAGAACAGAGTCACACATGCAGAAAACACACTATGGCTGCTTAACGGGAAAGGTGAGGTGGGGTGATCCATAAAACAAGAGCTTCAAATTAGCTCAGATACCGTTCCATCAACCCAATATGTAATAGACAAGACCTACTCCTTGCTCAGAGAACTGGACTCAACACGCCCGATTCACCGCACAAGAATATATCGGACTAGTAATAATCTTAAAACCTATGTATTGATATCTCTCTGTTAGTGTGTCAAGTGGGTGTAAAGCGGCATAAACACAGCCGTGAAAAGCAGCTAAACCCCATTATAAAAATAAATTACTTTTAAAAACCCATGAAACAAAGACAGGGAAAGAGAGAGAAATTCTTACACAATTCGTTCAGGGGCTGTGATGCAACCTGGATTGACCATATCTAGACCCACAGCTGGATGAGACATAAGGGTGGACACTCTTGGGGCTGAGAGGTTTGGTGAGGTTGGGTGAGCAAACGCAGACCCTTTAAAGTAATACTGCGTGCTACCCATCGCATGGGTCCCAAATCTCCAGGTTCAAGGGCATCTTCCTACATCGAAAACATGCATGAGAAACCCAGAAGATGGTACACCGTGTGATGGGGAAAGGTTTCTAAAACGCACCTCATTTCTCATCTCCTTGTGCTCGGGTTCGCCATTCCAGCCACTTTACTAGCAATCTCCCTACTTGGAGCATCAGCACCTTTAACCTCCTGTTCCGTACAGGTTGCAATTTGTCCTGAGGATGAACGGGAAGACGGGGAACCAATGAGAGACTAGCTCTTGGTGTTGGGACAGGCACAGGTCACTCTATTTTCCCATCAGGAAGAAGAATTAACCACAGGCTCAGCCTGCCCCCCGGAACCAGAACAGGGCCTGAAGCCATCCTGCGCTTTTGCGGCCAGCTCCCAAAAAAGCGACTTGTAAAATGGAGCTTCAGGGCACTGCAATTCACAAACCTGCAGAGTTATAAATGATAACTCCCGTCCACAAATATATTGAGGGAAGGCAAAGAAGAGGATTTGAAATCTAGGCAGAATTGCAGGAAACAGATTTCAGGAGGTAGATTCGAATCGCCTTTAAAGCACATGAAAAGCGGCAAAACGTTGACAATGATGCCCTTGGCCAAAAAGGGCGTATGCGTTTTTTCCTGAATATATTCAGGAAAAAACGCATACGCCCTTTTTGGCCAACCAAGCAACCTGGAAAGGCAAATCAGCGCTACAAAGAAGTCTCGCTTCCCATCGGTCAAAAGGGCCATGCTGAAAAAAGTGTCAAAACCAGAAATGCAGGACAGGCCATGGAGAAATGGGAGCCTTGCTACACTGATGGGCGGGATGTAAATTGCCAACAGCCACTCTGGAGAAGTGTACGGTGTGTCCTGAAACATCTAAAAAACACAGCTTAGAGAGCATAGGGCACTTCCACGCATGGGGGGATAAAGTGGGAAAATTGAAAATCCGCAAGACACAAGCACCCCAAAGTTTAGGGCTGCTCTGTTGACAAGGACCTCCACTTCATTCCACCTTAAATATCCCAGGAAAGCGAAAACTGGATAAAAAAGTTGTGGTCCTTATGTACAATGGAATATCACTCAGCCATGAAATCAATGTCATAAGGCTAGTAGCAGCATGATGAGTGGATTTAGGTAAGACGATTCTAAGTGAAATAAGTCACACAGAAAAGGACACTTCTCATAAGGTGTCACTTATAGAGGGAATGTAAAAACCGTTACACTTGAACTGAATTACAAAACAGAACAGAGTCACACATGCAGAAAACACACTATGGCTGCTTAACGGGAAAGGTGAGGTGGGGTGATACATAAAACAAGAGCTTCAAATTAGCTCAGATACCGTTCCATCAACCCAATATGTAATAGACAAGACCTACTCCTTGCTCAGAGAACTGGACTCAACACGCCCGATTCACCGCACAAGAATATATCTGACTAGTAATAATCTTAAAACCTATGTATTGATATCTCTCTGTTAGTGTGTCAAGTGGGTGTAAAGCGGCATAAACACAGCCGTGCAAAGCAGCTAAACCCCATTATAAAAATAAATTACTTTTAAAAACCCATGAAACAAAGACAGGGAAAGAGAGAGAAATTCTTACACAATTCGTTCAGGGGCTGTGATGCAACCTGGATTGACCATATCTAGACCCACAGCTGGATGAGACATAAGGGTGGACACTCTTGGGGCTGAGAGGTTTGGTGAGGTTGGGTGAGCAAACGCAGACCCTTTCAAGTAATACTGCGTGCTACCCATCGCATGGGTCCCAAATCTCCAGGTTCAAGGGCATCTTCCTACATCGAAAACATGCATGAGAAACCCAGAAGATGGTACACCGTGTGATGGGGAAAGGTTTCTAAAACGCACCTCATTTCTCATCTCCTTGTGCTCGGGTTCGCCATTCCAGCCACTTTACTAGCAATCTCCCTACTTGGAGCATCAGCACCTTTAACCTCCTGTTCCGTACAGGTTGCAATTTGTCCTGAGGATGAACGGGAAGACGGGGAACCAATGAGAGACTAGCTCTTGGTGTTGGGACAGGCACAGGTCACTCTATTTTCCCATCAGGAAGAAGAATTAACCACAGGCTCAGCCTGCCCCCCGGAACCAGAACAGGGCCTGAAGCCATCCTGCGCTTTTGCGGCCAGCTCCCAAAAAAGCGACTTGTAAAATGGAGCTTCAGGGCACTGCAATTCACAAACCTGCAGAGTTATAAATGATAACTCTCGTCCACAAATATATTGAGGGAAGGCAAAGAAGAGGATTTGAAATCAAGGCAGAATTGCAGGAAACAGATTTCAGGAGGTAGATTCGAATCGCCTTTAAAGCACATGAAAAGCGGCAAAACGTTGACAATGATGCCCTTGGCCAAAAAGGGCGTATGCGTTTTTTCCTGAATATATTCAGGAAAAAACGCATACGCCCTTTTTGGCCAACCAAGCAACCTGGAAAGGCAAATCAGCGCTACAAAGAAGTCTCGCTTCCCATCGGTCAAAAGGGCCATGCTGAAAAAAGTGTCAAAACCAGAAATGCAGGACAGGCCATGGAGAAATGGGAGCCTTGCTACACTGATGGGCGGGATGTAAATTGCCAACAGCCACTCTGGAGAAGTGTACGGTGTGTCCTGAAACATCTAAAAAACACAGCTTAGAGAGCATAGGGCACTTCCACGCATGGGGGGATAAAGTGGGAAAATTGAAAATCCGCAAGACACAAGCACCCCAAAGTTTAGGGCTGCTCTGTTGACAAGGACCTCCACTTCATTCCACCTTAAATATCCCAGGAAAGCGAAAACTGGATAAAAAAGTTGTGGTCCTTTTGTACAATGGAATATCACTCAGCCATGAAATCAATGTCATAAGGCTAGTAGCAGCATGATGAGTGGATTTAGGTAAGACGATTCTAAGTGAAATAAGTCACACAGAAAAGGACACTTCTCATAAGGTGTCACTTATAGAGGGAATGTAAAAACCGTTACACTTGAACTGAATTACAAAACAGAACAGAGTCACACATGCAGAAAACACACTATGGCTGCTTAACGGGAAAGGTGAGGTGGGGTGATACATAAAACAAGAGCTTCAAATTAGCTCAGATACCGTTCCATCAACCCAATATGTAATAGACAAGACCTACTCCTTGCTCAGAGAACTGGACTCAACACGCCCGATTCACCGCACAAGAATATATCTGACTAGTAATAATCTTAAAACCTATGTATTGATATCTCTCTGTTAGTGTGTCAAGTGGGTGTATAGCGGCATAAACACAGCCGTGAAAAGCAGCTAAACCCCATTATAAAAATAAATTACTTTTAAAAACCCATGAAACAAAGACAGGGAAAGAGAGAGAAATTCTTACACAATTCGTTCAGGGGCTGTGATGCAACCTGGATTGACCATATCTAGACCCACAGCTGGATGAGACATAAGGGTGGACACTCTTGGGGCTGAGAGGTTTGGTGAGGTTGGGTGAGCAAACGCAGACCCTTTAAAGTAATACTGCGTGCTACCCATCGCATGGGTCCCAAATCTCCAGGTTCAAGGGCATCTTCCTACATCGAAAACATGCATGAGAAACCCAGAAGATGGTACACCGTGTGATGGGGAAAGGTTTCTAAAACGCACCTCATTTCTCATCTCCTTGTGCTCGGGTTCGCCATTCCAGCCACTTTACTAGCAATCTCCCTACTTGGAGCATCAGCACCTTTAACCTCCTGTTCCGTACAGGTTGCAATTTGTCCTGAGGATGAACGGGAAGACGGGGAACCAATGAGAGACTAGCTCTTGGTGTTGGGACAGGCACAGGTCACTCTATTTTCCCATCAGGAAGAAGAATTAACCACAGGCTCAGCCTGCCCCCCGGAACCAGAACAGGGCCTGAAGCCATCCTGCGCTTTTGCGGCCAGCTCCCAAAAAAGCGACTTGTAAAATGGAGCTTCAGGGCACTGCAATTCACAAACCTGCAGAGTTATAAATGATAACTCCCGTCCACAAATATATTGAGGGAAGGCAAAGAAGAGGATTTGAAATCTAGGCAGAATTGCAGGAAACAGATTTCAGGAGGTAGATTCGAATCGCCTTTAAAGCACATGAAAAGCGGCAAAACGTTGACAATGATGCCCTTGGCCAAAAAGGGCGTATGCGTTTTTTCCTGAATATATTCAGGAAAAAACGCATACGCCCTTTTTGGCCAACCAAGCAACCTGGAAAGGCAAATCAGCGCTACAAAGAAGTCTCGCTTCCCATCGGTCAAAAGGGCCATGCTGAAAAAAGTGTCAAAACCAGAAATGCAGGACAGGCCATGGAGAAATGGGAGCCTTGCTACACTGATGGGCGGGATGTAAATTGCCAACAGCCACTCTGGAGAAGTGTACGGTGTGTCCTGAAACATCTAAAAAACACAG